>NW_007578119.1:315322-341039 GCF_000690725.1 Stegastes partitus | reverse complement strand
ATTTCCAGAGCCAGTCGCCTTCGCCAATTTACGAGGAGACATCTGTGAGTCACTCGCACAATTCAACTTTCTTTATCAAGTATCAACTGCTACCTTTGTGTTTCTGGACAAAATTGAAGAAAATGAGCACAAGATTTTGACTTCTCTTCAAGATACAACATCAAAACTCTTCTTGGTAGTTAATCGCAGAGATGATGGTGCCACAGAGGACATGATGTCTATCAAGAAAAAAATGGAAACATTACATTTGCCAAAAAGCAATGTGAAAACAAAACGCACAAGAGTAAACACTGCAGATTTTTCAGAGAAACTATGTGAAGCCATCAAGACCTCATCAACATCTGCAACAACCATTGACAGTATGCTTGAAAAAGCAACTGAATTTGGTCTTTCTGTAGATGAATGTAGCAGTGACGACCAAAAGAAGGCAGCTGAGAAGATGGTAAAGGACATTAAAGTGAACAGTCACTACAAGAAACAACAACTTCTTTTGCAGGAAGACAACTGGAAAAAGTTATCACAATTAGAAAAGGAGGAGTGTAGACTGAAGAATTCTGGTGACTCAGGACTGGAAGAGTATAAAGCTAAGCTGCAAGAGGAGCAAAAACAAATCAAAGAGGAGCAAAAGAAATACAAATTGTCTGAAGGAATGAAGACTTTTATTGATAACTTATCTACAAGTGACAAAGAAAAAAGAGATTTTTTCCTAAAGTGGATGAAACTCAAGCTTGATACACAATCACGGAGCAAACTGTCTGCACTGCGTAACAAGTTCAAAGAGGCAAGCAAAGCAAAAGATGCAAAAGTCATGGCAGAGTTGGATCAAACTTTTTTGAATGCTTCTTTAGGAATAGAGCATTACATGAGAGAGATGGGACTGATCTACGAGGTTTCCTTGCACTCACAAGAAAGTGCTGATAAAATGTCTCATCTACCAGGTGTGGCTGCTGAAATGCTGTTGGATGGTTATCCTTTAGAGCTCTTGGATGGAGATGCTTCTAATATCCCACAGAGATGGGTGACAGATGTGCTGATGGAGCTCCACAAGAAGGTTGGAGAGAGCAGCAGATTGTTGGTACTGACTGTGCTGGGTGTTCAAAGTTCAGGGAAGTCAACACTCCTCAACACCATGTTTGGTGTGAAGTTTCCTGTCAGCAGTGGCAGATGTACAAGAGGAGCCTACATGGTCTTCCTTAGAGTCGGAGAAGATTTGAAAAGGGAGCTGAATTATGACTTTGTGGTTCTCATTGACACAGAGGGTTTAAAATCTCCTGATCTGGCACAACTGGGGGACAGTTATGAACATGACAACCAGTTGGCAACCTTTGTCATCGGCTTGAGTGATGTAACCATCATCAACATCGCAATGGAGAACGCAAATGAAATGAAAGATGTCTTGCAAATCACAGCTCATGCATTCTTGAGAATGAAGCAAATTGGGAAAAAGCCAGTTTGTCATTTTGTTCACCAAAATGTTGCAGGAGTCTCAGCTGATTCCAAGTGCATGACAGACAGACAACATCTCTTGGACCAACTCAATGAAATGACTCAAATTGTTGCTGGAATGGACAGACAGCCTTCTGTCAAAGCATTCACAGATGTGCTGGACTATGACATAGAAAAAAACAACTGGAACATCCCAGGACTCTGGCATGGAACCCCTCCAATGGCACCAGTGAACACAGGTTACAGTGAAGCTGTGGCAGATTTCAAGAAAAATCTTTTGGAGACAATGAAAAGTGACAGAAGCAATGAAACCACACAGATCCCAGAGTTTCTAGAGTGGATGAAAAGTCTCTGGAAGGCATTGAAGTACGAGAACTTCATCTTTAGTTTCAGAAACACTCTTGTGGCTCATGCCTACGACAACCTCTGCAAACATTTCAATCAATGGGAATGGGAGTTCAGAAAAGAGATTCTGTCCTGGCAGGGAGAAGCAGAGATAGAAATCAAAAATGCTGACAATGAATCTCAACTGGGAACTTGGTCTGAACTGGTGGAATCCAAAAAATCTGAAGTGTCCAGCAAAATTCAAAATGAACGAAAAATAATGACAAAAAAACTGCACGAGTACTACCAGAGCAAAGACAGACACGTAAATCTGATAGAAAAGTACAAAATTGACTTCATCAAAAGTATCAATAGTCTTGCGAAGGAAACTCAACAATCTGTGTCAACAAAACTACATTGTATCCTTGAGCTAAAAATAAGTACAGAAAAAGCTCAGGACATACAGAGACAATACAGAGGTGTCATTGAAGAGAAGGTCATGAAGCTCCTGAGTGACTGCAAAGACAACAAACTGTCTGATGAACAGCTGACAGATGTGTTTGAAGACATGTGGGCTAAAGCCACTGCAAATATCTCTGGCCTGAAAGAGCGAGATATCACAAGATGTGTACTGATGCAATTGAGAAAAAGTTTCTCAAACCGGAATGTCAATGAGGAATTACAGGACGTAGACCTAAAGGAAGCTGGGAGAGGTCCATTTAAAACCCACAAAGGCCATGTCCAGAAAATGTATTTCAACCAAATGGTAAAACACTGGCGGACAGGAGATTTGCAGAGCTTTACAGACAATGTCATTGAGTCCTGCACACGGTTTATACATGATAAAGCAAATACAGATGGAGATTACCATGACTCTTTCACAAGGGATCTTCTCGAAAAAATCAATGAATTCCTTCAGCAAAGTGACAAGCAACACAAAACAAACACAAAGTATGAGATTGACCTGAAACTTCATATTTGCGGCATTGCCACAAGGGAGTTCCTGAAAATGCACAGAAAATATCTGTCAGATAATGATCCCAACACTCAGCTGCACAAGTACAAGACTCAGTACTTGTCAGACTTTCTTGACTTGTACAAAGAGAGAGACGACTGTCAGCGCAAAGCAACAGATTTTGCCAGATTTTGCATCAAACCTGCTGTGGAAGACTACATCAACAGATCTCTGGGAATAGACATTGTGGAAGAAATGTTGTCAAGCAGCCATTCAGTACAGTACAGTTCCCGCTCCTTCTTCCAGTACAACATTCAGAAAGAGCTACTGCATAAAGAAGACTTCAAGAGTTTTGTCAAGTACATCTGTAACTATGAAAATTATGTGAAGGACTGGATATATCAGCACATTCAGCAGAAAATGTCTGAGGACAAGAGTTTGTACAAATTGAAGAACAAGAATCTACAGATCATTGTTAAAAAAGTAACAGAAGCCCTTGAACAAGCCTCAAAGGGAGAGAATGGTGTTCTGCTGCCAAATAACACAGAAAGCATCAAAGAGCTCATCAGCAACATGCGCAAATATCTGATTAAAGATATCTCACTTTCAGTGGAGGATGAGAAAACCATCCTGTTTCAAATCAAAAGCACATGTCATCCATTTATTGACAGCCTCAAGCATGCAATAGAGGACTTAAAAGCACAACTGCAGCAGGATCTCTGGAAATCTGAAGACATTATCAAGACTCTTGCCAAACTTCCCATCAAACCACAAGATGAGCTTTTTAAACGAGTGTTTGGTTGTGGACAACAATGTCCATTTTGTAAAGTTCCCTGTGAGGCTGGAGGCAAAGAGCACAAGCAGCATCATGCAGCTTTGCATCGGCCACAAGGTCTGGGTGGATACCACTATGTAGACAGTGGTAAACTGATGGAAACACTGTGTACAACTGATGTGCACAGTGAACGAAGTTTCCGAAACACAGACACTAAATGGGAGTTCCATCCGTACAAACAGTACACCACATACTATCCAGACTGGCACATTCCTCCAGATCCCACCATAGAGGCATCTGACTACTGGAAGTATGTCCTGGTACAGTACAATGACAAATTTGCTGAAGAATATAAAGCAAAGCCAGCTGATGTTCCAAAGGCCTGGAGGAGCATTACAAAGGAACAAGCTCTGAAAGGCTTAAAAGAAGCATTCAACATGGTGTGAATGAATCAGAACAAAAATCTTCAGACAAAACAGCGTTTCAACTTACAAGATTTTTACTGTACAGCTGGACAGTTGATAAAAATCTGAGAATATGTTTTGTATCTCAGACTTTGTTATTTTCTTCATATTGTTTTAATTTCTGTTTTGATGATTGTTGTCTTTGAAGGTTTCTTTGTTTTCATACATAACAGCGAGTGGTGAAGACAATGATGCTGATGCTGTTGATGGTCATGTTTACTTATTGGCCATGTGAGACAGAGACTGTTCTTTATGCCACTATCTTAGGATATCACTTTTTTTCATTTTATTATTAATATTTACATGTAAAACATGTTTATATTGAGTTTATTTGATAAAACACAATCAGTCAATCAGTCCAGCCAATAGGAAATATGTATGCTGATCTAAATGATCTTTTTCTGTTCAACGTTTAATAATTACAATTTTATTTTCCTTTTATCAAGGTGATATACATGTATACACAGAATGTGTGACACAGAGATTTTCTAATGTCACTATTTTTTAAGTGTTTCTACAGTTTTATTTCTGATAAGTTCATTCAAAACATTTTTATATCATAATCTGTGTTGTTTTGTTGCTCATGTTTATAATGTGTTGTCTGAACAAGCCAACAATGAGAAAAGCTGTGGCTTCTGATGTTTTCAGACAATACCTGATAAAAAGGTTGAAAATCTGGTAAATATGTTGTTTTGTTTTGTCTTTTTTAGTTTTATGGATTTCTTTTCTCTTTTTTTGTGCCTTTTTCAAGTTGATATACATATGCACAGGCCATGTGAGACAGACATTTTCTAAAATGTCACTGTTTCTTTCAAATATTTCTTCAGTTTTGTTGCTTAAAGAAAAAAAAAAACCAGAGTAAATTAAAAACTGTGTATGTTGACTTAACAGGCTTTGTTGCTCATGTTGAATAAGTATTGTCTAAACAAGCCAAAGACAAAATAATATGTTGGCATTTCATTTATGATTTATTGTTATTTACTATCTAATTTCTTTACAGTTTTTTTCATCCAAAATTGTATTTCTTTTTTTCGTTGATATGCATATACACAGTCCATTTGAGACAGACATTTTCTGATATGTCACTATTTTTTAAATATTTCTACAGTTTTAGTTCTACTAAGTCCATGCAAAACCTTTTTCAACTATGATGTATATTTGATCAAAGTCAGTGAATAAGAAATGTGTATGTTGATGTAACAGACTCTGTTCCACATGTAGACTATGTGTTGTGTCAATAAGCCAACAGCATGGAAATCTGGCATGTGATGTTTTCAGACAATAATTTACAATTTTACAGTTTCATTTAGCAGACACTTTATCCAAAGCAACGTATATCTGAGAGTAGATTCATACACCAATGGAGACAGAGCTGCCATGCTGTCTGCCATTGGGAACAACTTCAGGTTCAGTGTCTTGCTCAAGGACACTTCGACTGTGGAGGGACGGGGGATCGAACCACCGACCGTCTGATCAGAGGAGAACCACTCTACCACCACAGCTGCCCAATAACCTACGAAGAAGTTGAAAATACAATGTGCTTGTACAATGTACTTGTAATGTAATTTTAAAAAAAAACTTTTGTTATTACATTTTTCCCTTATTTTCAAGTTGACATACCAATACAGGCCAAGTGACACACATGTTTTCTGATATGGCATCATTATTCTTTTATTTTTGCAGTTTTGTTATAGGTGCATGCAAAACATTTCTACATTAAGATATGTACTAGGTAAACATTTTTGTTTTTAAAAAATCTGGGAATGAAAAATGTGTACATGTCAGTGTAACAGACTTTCCTCCATGTTTATGATGTGTTGTCTAAACAAGCCAAAAGCAAGAAAAACTGTGGCATCTGATTTTTTTGAGACAACCTACAAGAACCTTCTGTTATTGATTTTTGTTCTTTATTCTTTTTTTCAAGATTAAGAGTACAGCAATGTGTATATATTTGGTGGGATTGATTATAAATGTACAATGATCATGTGTGGGAATCGAATAAATGTATTGCATGAGAAATCAATGCTCAAAGTGTCTTTACTCAGTATTTTCACAACAATATATCAAATGTAAAAGGTGTCTTTTGTAGTGATGGACACATTGAGACAGTTTGTGAACACTGTGCAGCATTTAGCAAACAGAGATACTTAGTGAGAATAAGTTAAAACTGTGCTTACATTCATCAGGCAAACATGAACATGACTCCAGATCAGAGTTGATTTTGCTCTGTGACTGCTGAAAGTGTAAATAAACAACTGTTTACATACTGATATAAAAGGTGAAAGTATGTCAGTGGTTATAGGTTGTTTCTGCTGCCCCCAGATGGACAAAATAGTTGTTGCAGGTGGACTGTACAGCTACCACAGAGACAATTTAGAAGTTTGGCCACAAAATTAGAACTTTAAAACACTATTGGACGTGTCAAATTTGGTAAGTTTAGTGTAAAAATACATTTTCCCACAAATGCAATATTTTTCATTCTTCAATCAAAACCGTTTCAATACTGTCAACAGTGTTGTCACTCTTCTACAGTTGTCACTTCTTTTATTTCCACTGTGCACTGCATTATGAGCTAACAGCGTCTATTACCACAAGTATCCATTGTTAGAACACTACTGAGTCACACAGTACTGAGGGAGCATGTTTCCATCCAAACATCCTCTTCAATGATTTAAGTTCTAATGTAACTACACCTGATGTTAACTTGTTCACTCTTACAGTTGAGGAAAACAACTTCACTGCTGTCATCGATGATTTACTCTCAAGTCCATCCAAACTGAAAACTCACTGCAGTTTCAACCAACCTGAAATAAATTCTACACAATCATAATCTCAAGTTTCTATTAAAACTCATTGCAAAACATCTTTACTTATCCAAATAACAGTACAGAGGAAACACCAGTCTGGATCAACAATACAATCCAACAACACCACAAGCTCTAAACAACAAAAGCTGAACATGGAGTTTGGTTTGTTTGAATGCAGGGGAACAAACGTTGCATGTACAGACTGAATGTTCTGGAAGATGCTGCCATCCAGTGGTTCCACAGCAAAACAGCGTTCATGTCAAACATCCCCTGATTCTAAATCACATAGTTGTTTTTGCCTTTCAGTTGCAGCTGCCCTTACAAAGCATGTACTGTTGCATGCAGTGTGATACAACTGGGACACACTACTTGGTCATAATATCGCTTACGGTTTGACCATCATGCTCACAGATTATTCACAGTCTGCAGTGTGAAATCTGCTGTCTGCGTTGATTACTGCAAATCACATAAGATGTAGTCGGACATCCTGGTATCTTCAGCATATGGCATTGGACACACTCTATGTTGGGGACATATTAAATCTTTTTCTGGTGTACTGTATAGTATGATAGTATGGTTATTGGAAAAGAACCACAATGTGTACGTCTACTTTCATTTTATTTGAACACTGAGAGATGCATGCATCAATGTCTTGCTTTTCCGCATCCTATTATGGTTGAGATGTCACAGGAAAACACAGAGTTAAGTCACAAATTACATGTAATGGAATATTAAACTAATATTATCCCAGTATGAGGTGATAAGTATGACGGGGTAAGTCCCCAGGAAACGTGAAACAAAAGTTCAGTTGTGAGAATGCTTGGCACAAACAATTAAGCTCTGTTGTCACTTACAAAGCAGCAAACGCATTCTTAAGAAGCTATGAGAGAATCAACTTTTCATATGATCATTACAATCACGTACTGCAATCTACAACAATGGAGCACATGCATCCTCATTCCAAGAGAGACAACAACCATCTTTGTCACCATACATCACCATATCATTCAGACCTGAGATGAAATATTTTCGAAAGTTTCATATCTGACATGCCATCATCCCATTGCCTAGCAACAGTTACAGCTTTTATTTTTATATAAATTCTCACCAACAACACAGATAAAAACACAAAGCAAAAACAAAATACAATAAATCATAGCATCTGTATTGCACCCTCTATATTTTGAATACACAATTCTCTGTAAAATACAAATATAGAAAGAGAAGACTCTGTAATAACATAAATTCATACAAGAAACAGACTGCACACATGCTCTTTTAGTACTTTTTTGGTATATTCATGTAAATAATACTGTATATAATATGCTCAGGTTTCTCACTATATAATATGTCCTATCTTACATTCAAAGTGGACAAATGCTTGTGCAAATGTCTTCTTAATATTATCAGAATATCTGATATTAACGATCATGGAAAGCCCAATGACTAAATAGTTAAATCCATCATTAGGAAATGGAAGGAGTATGTCCCTTGTTTAAATCTGCCTAGAGCTGGCCGTCCTCACAAACTGAGTGACCGGGCAAGAAGAAGACTGGTGAGAGAGGCCACCAAGATGCCGACGACCACTCCAAAGGAGTTTAAAGCTTCAGTGACTCAGATGGGAGAGACTGTACATACAACAACTGTTTCCCAGGTTCTTCACCAGTTTAAGCTGTATGGGAGAGTGGCAAAGAAAAAACCACTGTTAAAAAAAAGCTCATATGAACTCTCACCTGGAATTCACCCAAAGGCATGTGGGAGAACCCCAGGTCAATTGAAAGAAGGTTCTTTGGTCTGATGAGGCAAAGATTTTGCTTTTTGGCTATCAGACTGAACACTATGTTTGGCAAACACCAAACACTGCACATCACCACAAACACACCATCTCCACCATGAAGCATGGTGGTGGCAGCATCATGATGTGGGGATGCTTCTCAGCAGCAGGCCCTGGAAGGCTTGTAAAGGTAGAGGGGAACATAAATGCTGAAAAATATCGCCAGATCTAGAAGGATAATCTGACTCAGTCTGCAAGAGAACTACCACTTGAGAGAAGATTTATTCTGAAACCCCAAGCATACAGCAAAAGCTACACAGAAATGGTTCAAAGACAACAAGGTGAATGTTCTGGAGTGGCCAGGTCAAAGCCCAGATCTCATTCCAATCAACAATTTGTGGCAGGACTTGAAAAGAGCTGCTCACAACCGATCCTTGGACAACCTGACAGACCTTGAACTGTTATATCAAGTAGAATTCAGAAGAATTGCATTGTCCAGCTGTGCATACATACATATCCACACAGATTCAGTGCTGTGCCAGCCAAAGTGTTGGGGTTCAAATCTCGTACCATTATTGTGGTAGTATTATTTCCTGTGTGTTCTTTTGCTGTGCTTTACATTTTCAGGCTGGGTGGGGCCGTGGCTCAGGAGGTCTCAGTCGCTCTCCACCGCACTTGTCCCTCATCACAATCAGCGCTGCTCTGAAGCTGACTTCTCCCCGTGATGTGGTGCCAGATGATTCACTGTCCTATGAGCGGTAGATCGGCCACAACAAGTTCTCGTGCTTGTTGTTCGTTTATTATATACTTACTATCCCACTTTTGTCGTCTTCTTCAGAGCCTCTCACCTCCCTGACGAAGACCAGCGTGCACTTGCACTCCCTCCTCCTGCTTCCTTGGTGTCCTCACTCCTGTCCCGGAATAAACCCTCTTTATTATTGTTACCCGTTTCCCTCGTCGCATTCTGGGTCCACTTCCTACACACTGGGAGCTCACTCCTAACACAAAGGTGCATCTACTAAATACTGACCTGAAGGGGGTGAATATTTATGCAATCATTTATTTAGCCTTATATGTTTTTAATTAATTGACATTATTTTGTAAAAAGTTTTCAGTTTGATATGAAACTTTTTTGTTTTTTTTTTAATTCTTGTCAAAAAATCCAAATTATATTGACCATGATTTCATGTATAAAAGGAACATGCACGAGGGGTGAATACTTTTTATAGGCATTGTAACTCTTATAACAACACTCATAAACACACAAAAATATAGGCTACACACATAAAATCAGACACACCATCCCTCCCAAAGTGTGTTGTACAAACATTTGTTGTCCTTATAGAAGTGAACTGACAATAAACAGTGAGATGATTCATGTCAGCTTTAAGGAAGTGAGGAAGGAAGGTGTTGATTTCTGAGAAACAGTTTCTGAGACAGAATGCTGGCAGTGGTCCACATGGGTGTTTAAACCTGATGGAGGACATTCTGGTGATTCCAGCAACTGATGCTGGTTTTGCTCTTTACCAACAAAGGGTTTTGGAAATCGCATTTGACTCACGGAAACACATGCCTGCACGCAATAACTGGAGCACAGTTTAAGTTTGCACATGTATAGGCAACATCATCAACATGTTGTCAACTAAAACCCACCAAGAAAATCACTGGAGATAAAGACAAAACTGTAATAAATTCAGGTAAAATGTGGATGAATTCCAATAATTCTGGCCCTCTTAAATGCCGTAAAGTACAGCAAACAAGAAGGAACGGACATAAACAGCATGTCACTGAAATAATTCATGGTGTTATGTCATATTTCCATTTTGACCAAAAACTACATCTTATTGAGAAACTTAAATAACATGAGGTCCCAAATGAGTGACTCAGGGGTTGTCAGTGCTGTCACTTTCATCAAATCTTTTCATCTGTCCTTTATCCAAAGACTAAAGATGAAGCATATTTCTGCAATTTTAAAGCATTTTATCCTTATATGTGTGAGGGTTATGGAATATGTTTTGTGTTTTGTGGGTTTTTCTCTGCCTCCTGTGTTTGTGTCTTGGTGGGCGTGTGTTTTCTCTGCAGGCTGGGCGGAGCTGAAGGGGAGAGGACTTTCTCGCGCTGGCAGGTGCAAATCATCAGCTCATCAGCGGAGCACCTGAAATACGAGCTTCTCACAGATCTCCGGCGCCAGATGATTGTGATTCATCCTTGTGGTACAGCCAGGCCGCTTAGTTGCTCTCCTCCGCGAAGCTTCTAGCTAAGTTTAAGTATTTTCGAGTTTCGAGTAATTCGTGTGTTTTTTGTTTGCCTCCAGCGTTCCCTCTTCGACTCCAGCCTCCAGCGTTCCACAAGCCACACCAGTCCCTCTCCAGCTTCACCACGGAGCACCCTCACGAGAAGTTCTCCCTCATCGAGCACCTGCACTGGGAAAGACCTCCACCGGGAAGAAGCGTCACGAGCACCCAGGGCCGGCCCTGACCAATTTGGCGCCCTAGGCAAGATTGTAGCTGGCGCCCCCCTGCATCACAGTGAATTGCACTCTTAATAACACAGAAACTGTATGCATGTATTAAAACTTTTATGTAAGTATAAATAACACATTAAATAAAACCGAAGAAACAAGTTACATAAATTAAAAATGCAATATAAATGAGGCATTGTAGAAATATAAAAAATGTACTATTTACATACAAAATAAAAACAGTGAATAATAAAACAAGCAGCACAATATAAATAAAATTACAAAAATGAATAAAATATTGCACAAAATAATAAAAAAGGAAATTAGTGCAGGCAACAAAGCAAACTACTGCAGAGTATATACAAAAATCAGAGACCTATTGATTAAAATTATTTACAGTTATGTCAACAGAGGACACCATGTGCATGTTGACTCATCATGGGCTCATCAAAACTTCAACAAACTTTACAGCCGTACTCTCCTTGACTTCCTTGCTGCAAAATCATCTATAATGTCATTATATGACAGCTGTTTTGCAATATTATTATTTATACTTATTATGGAAAGCCCACTGAGACGTTCTTGTGCCATTGTAGATCTCAGGTAAGTTTTAATAAGCTTGAGCTTAAAGAAGCTTCTTTCTGCAGCTGCCACTGTAACAGGAGGAGTGGCAGAAATAATCAGAGCAACCCACATATTTGGATAAATCTCTGTCAGCTTCTTCTCATGCAGGAAAGTCAAGAGTTCCATGGCTGTCATGTTCTTTGATGGCAAATGTGGAAAGTTCTGCATTTCCACACAAAGTTTGCTGCCATTAATGTCAAGCTGGCCATCATGGGTCAGAGCAGTGCTGAGGGTCTGACATTGTTGTTGTAGCTCCTCTTTTGCTAAGTTGGGAAACTTGAAGAGCACTCCAAACTTGTCCTTTACCTCTCCAAGGTTCTGAAATCTCTCATCAAGTGAAGAGACAATTGCATCTACAACCACATTAAAAAATGTGATTTCCATTTTCTTAAGTGCATCATTCATTGGCTCATCTGGAGACTCACATGCAAAGTGCTTTTTTGTGGTTCTCAACCGCTGTTGTTTCAGTACAGTCTCCACGTTCATCTCTTCACAGATCTCCTTTGCAGTTGTCTGTGCATTAGAGAACTCAGTGGTTCTGTAGCTGGCCAGAGAATCTCTAGTTTTCTTCAACAAGTCTGCAGCCACATCTTGGTGACTGCAATAATTTACTGACATGTTGGATTTTGTTGAGGATGTCATACCAAATGGTTGTACAGATGGAAAATCTGTAAGATCCAATCTCCTCAGCCAAAGACTGGGCTTCAGCTCTCACCACATGGTCTGCAGTAGTTCCCTCACCTCCAGAAGAGCCTCTCTGACTTGTGGAGCCTGATACCTTACTGCCTCAATGCTTTTTATCCTGCTTTCCCATCTGGTCTCTGACCATGATTTTAGAGTGACTTTAGCATGATTCAGCAGGATATCCCATCTATGGGTGGAGGCTGAGAATAGCTTGAATAGCTTTGTTAAATGTCCAAAGTAGTTGATGGCATCTGTTGAACTTCTTGCAGCATCAGCGATCACCAAATTTAAAGTGTGGGCACCACATGGAACAAAAAAATCTCTTGGGTTCAGCTGAAGCAATCTTGCCTGAACACCTTTATTATTTCCCTTCATGTTGGCTCCGTTGTCATACGATTGTCCTCGGCAGTTCTCAAAGGGAATGTTAAGCTCCTCCAGCCTGTCAAGGATGAGAGATGACAAACTTTCCCCTGTTGTCTCCCCAGCCACAAGAAAGCCCAAGAAATGTTCTTTAACTTCTGGTAAGTCTTCGAGTGACACTGTCCTGACAATGACAGAAAGCTGCTCCTTATAACTTAGATCAGGGGTACAATCTAGAACAACGGAGAAATATTTCATTGTATTGATCTCATCCACAATGCTTTCAAGTATTTTGGAGCTGATGGAGTCTATCAGTTCGTTTTGGATTCTTTTGCTCAGATAATGTGTGTGACTGCTCGCACCACTTTTCACCCTACAAACATGCTGCTTCTTTACTGGATCAAATTTGGCCAGGAGTTCCACCTCTTTCAAAAAGTTGCCATTGTCTGGTTTGTTTCGTGTATCACTGGATCCCCTAAAAGCCATGTTTCTTTCAGCGAAGGACTGAATTATTGCCACCAATCGAGAGAGAACATCACGCCACATGTTTCTCTCAGCCTCAGCAAGTGCAATCTCTTGCTTATCTATTGTCAGCCCCTTTGCTAAACGAACCTCCAACTCCTTCCATGTTGCCATGTGGGCATTGTGCTCCTGGCTATCTTCATGAACTTTCAGCAAGTGGCTGGCATTCTTCCAGTCATTTAGACCTTCCTTATTCAGTTTGTATTCTTTCTGTGAGAACATTTTGCAGCAGAAGCAGTGCAAGCTATCATTCTTTTTTTGAGTACATCAGCCAGCTTCTTTTGATTTTTTCACCATTGACAAAGACTCTATTAAAATAGTCATGTTGACACCTTCTTCCGTCTTTGTTTTTGGGAAATATGAAACTGCTTTTTGTCTTAAATGGTCCTCTGTGCACTATTTCTCGTCTTACCTCATCAGTTCGAGAAGATGGCCAGTCAGCAGGGTCTATTGGTGCACCCTTTTGTCCTGATACTGTGGCACTGGGCTGGGCTGAGGTCGAGGGGATGGGAGCATCTGATGCTGTCGCACTGGAGGTGGGAGTAAAATATTTCAAAAGTGCATCTGAAGAAAAAAAAAAAAGAAGTATATGTGATCTAAGCCATACGTGGGACATGGGATTTAATGAAGCTATACATAAAATAGTCTAAGAGTGCAGTCCACACACATTTTACATATGTATACGTGTGTGTAATTTATTATAATATTGAGAAAGCTAAAGGATGAACTATTAACTGCACTTCAATACTGGAGTAAACTTAGCAGCCTATAGCAGATAAAGAGGAAGGAAAACTAAGAATTTTAAGGAATAGCAGGGAAAATACATTCAACAGTTTAAATAACATCTGAACAGGCCTAATACTGACTTTCTAAATATCCCTGATTATTTTAAGATGGTGGTAGTATGTTACCGTAAGTTAACTATAGCTATTGAGCTAGTGATTATAAACAATGCTGCTATCGTCTGAAATAAGCTAGCAAGTTAGCATTGCTCTGATATCAGTAACTACGATTCATTAACTTAACGGGGTTCTCACCAGAAATGTCTGACAGCGTGTCTTCGCGACACTCCCTCCCTGGCTAACTGACATGTTCAGGCTAATATTTAACAACAAGCGCCAATGTCGTCTTCACTGCTAACGAAGGCGGTCTTCGCTAATCCTCCCCCCATAACGCCGTTAGCTAACGGGGGTTAGCGAAGACCGTCTGACGACGGTAGAGACACTGCATGGGCGCTTGTGGTTAAATATTTGCCTGAATACATTGTGTCATCACAAGCAGCGTAGAGAAATAATAATTTTCCCGCTACATAATCTCGAAAACGAGTAGTGGCCCAATTTGCAGCGTATTTTTTCAGGCAGCAGCGTAACGAGCCGCTACTCTGTTACAACGCCGGCCAGAACCCTGCTTAAACTAACTAATTCCATCGCATTGACGTTATCCTACCTTTTTCTTTTTGCCGTTTTTCTTCCTCTTCTTTCCCTTCCCTGAGCGCCAGACTCTTTTACTCGCTTCATAGTGTATAAATCAATCTGCAATCTGCTGCCAAATACTGCCCGGGCGGTCTGACCACCTGCCCTCCTCCGCTTTTGGCGCCCCCTGTGGATGTCGGCTCCCTTAGCATTTGCCTAGGGCCGGCTCGCGCGCACCGTCCTCGGAATCCTCCACGCCTCCCTCTCCAGCACAACCTCGGCGGCACTTCCCCTCCTCGGATCTCAGCACGGACGAACCTCCACCTGCACCCCCCTCGACTGACACTCCTGCATCTGTTTCCTGCTCCTGGTGACCCCCACTCCCTCACCCTTATTAATAAAACCTTTTCCTTATAACCTGTTTCTCCTGCCTCCCCTTTTTGTTCGGGTCCGCCCGCACAGCCACCGTACACGGACCGTCACAATATGAATATAAACAAATGTTGTCAGCGGTTTACTGTAATGCCTACAGTAAACAGTAAATAAAGATTATAATAGCAACACTGTAGGGGGGGAAAAAACTACATGCAAAATGCACCATAATCATCATCTTTCTACTGTAAATACTGCAATAAATTTGTCAGTAATAAAGTGTAAAGTTATAAAAATATATATCATATAACAGTTTTTTTCTCTTTCTAGCTCTTCCACTGACACGACATTGTAAAAACAGTTTCTTATCCTACAGCTCTTCCGGTGCCACAGCATCTCTTAACACTGTTTTTCTTTTTACAACCCGTCGTAAACAGTCAAAGTTTGCTCTTATAACAACCCAACAACAAAACATAAATTGCGCTCTCTCCTTAAAGCTCTTCCAGATCAGTCAACAAGATATAACACTGTTCTCTCACAGCTCTTCATGTGTGATAACATAATCGTCTTCTCAATAACAGTTTTGACTGCAATAACAGAAATGTGTGTATCCTCCATGCCATACCTGTACATAACCATGTGTATATTCATCATGTCATGTCATCCTCTCTGCTTCCTTCTTCCTCTGTTCGGCCAGCTGAATCAGCTCCTCATTCTTGGCCTTTTGCTCCATTTCCTTTTGTTTCGTTTCATAATGTCAGATGTGTATATAATGTTTCATCATCAGCACAAAAGTTAATTCTTACCACTTCTAGCTACAGCCAAGAGTCATCATCTGAAAGCCTGAATTTGAAGGTTTTTTTTATAAAGAACAAAGTGTTGTTCAGTGCATTTGCCCTATTTCCCTGCCGCACCAAGGGCTCTTTGATTTTTCAGCCTTTTCACTCAAAATGACATCCCTGTACAACTAAACTGCATCCTCAGTAATGTTTTGAGAAAGAGGTATTTTCTGCCGGACTACTTTTGTTTGTGACGTATCACAAACAGGTTTCTGATCAAGATATCTTATCTACCTTCAAACTCCGACTGCAACAAAGAAACCTGTTGATCCTGTTTTTAAATAGTTTCACTGTTGATATTGTCAGTATAAAAACCAGAGCCGACATATTCAGCCACAGACTCTCCTGCTGCCTGATGTCGGGTAAGTTTCACTGAAGCTTTAATGTTTGCTTAATACTTTGTCTTAAAGTTCACGTTATTATGTTTTTATTGATTTGATTTTAATGTTTGCAACTAATCCACAAATAATTAAATAAGTGTTTTGGTTCTGTGAAAATATAATGATATTTTTTTTCTTTTCTTGTTCTGGGGTATTGAAGCACTGGTTACTTGAAGGAAAAGTCATGCCATGTCTACAATAAACACAGCTGGACGAGAGCAGGTACGTTCAGACTGAGCATACTAATACACAAACAAATGTAATTTGTATTAATGTGACATTGTATTTGTTATTAAAAGACAGACATTTTGGGAGATCAGTTAAACCATATGTAAACATCCATAAAATATATATAAATACAGTAAACACATTTTATTCAGAAAGTATGCAGACCCTTTCACTTTTTCAACATTTTTTTCTGGTGTGAATTCATTTTTAAATTATTGAATTTGGTTATTTACCCCATTCATATACAATCAATAAACTTTAACAACAAAGTCAAAACATGCTTTTAGAACTTTGTAACCTCCTTAAAAAAAAAAAATTAAAAAAAGGGATTTCTCATTTACAGAAGTGTTTCGATTTTTAATCGGAGACTCTTTGAAGGCCTCTTTGGCAGCAGTTACAGTTTCTAACTTCTTGGGAAAGTCTCTGCAGGTTTTGTACATCTGGATTTGGGTAGTTAACTCATTCATCCTCCCAGGGTCCACCTGTGAACTGCCATCTTTAAATCCTTCCACATATGTTCTGTGGGGTCCAAGTCTGAATTTTCATTGGGCCTCTCTAATGTTGTCTTTTCTGCGTGCTGGGGTGTACTGTGGTGTTATGACGTGAACTATCATCCTAGTCTCAGGTCTCTGCATTCTGAAGAGGGCTTTTTTCAAAGAACCTGTAGTTGGCTGCATTCATTCTTTTTGATTCTAACCAGTCTTTCTGGCTCAGCTGCTGAGACACACTATGTGTCACCATATGGTATGATGCCACCACAGTGTTTTAAAGTAGGAATGATGTTGGAAGGTTTGTAGTGGTTGTGCCAGAGAATGCTTCTGCACAGATAGTTCAGTTTTAACTTCTCAGATCAGAGAATATATTTCGTTGCGCTTTTCAGAGTCCTTTGAATTCGGCAATGTCTCCCTCTTATCACTTGTGTCCTCCATCTTACCGCTGTACCATAAAGTCCTGATTGATTGAGAGTTGTTGAAATGGTCGTCCTTCCTGCAGGTTCTCTATCTGTGCAGAAGACCTCTGAAACTCTGTTAGAAGGATTGTTAGGTTCTTGGTCTCCTTCCTGAACAAGACCCTATTTTTTCAGTTACTCAGTTTGGCTGAATGGCCATCTCTATGAAGAGTCCTGGCAGTCAAAAACTTGTTTCATTTCACAGCTATTGAAGAAACTATGAACCTGGAACATTCAGGGCTTCAGAAATAGTTTCAGTCCTGTACCCTGATCTGTACTCCACTACAGTTTAATGGTGGAAGCCTACAGAAATTTCTAAGAGGTCATGGCTTGGTTTTTGTCCTGATATGGGGACAATGGGATCTTATACAACCTTTGCACAGTTTGACTTCATTCAAAGTCAAGACACATTTCAAGTATTATGAAAACAGACACGATGCATCAGACTACCATTTTGAGCCGTCGCAAAGGCTGCTTTTGTAAATGTGAGGTTTAGAATTTTAATAGATTTGCAAGAAAAAACTGAAAATGTTTTTACTTTGCAATTAAAT
Organism: Stegastes partitus; assembly: GCF_000690725.1. Taxonomy (NCBI): domain Eukaryota; kingdom Metazoa; phylum Chordata; class Actinopteri; family Pomacentridae; genus Stegastes; species Stegastes partitus. The sequence goes on along the minus strand of NW_007578119.1, from coordinate 323,112 downwards.
GATAAGAGTAAAGATTGATGGAAAAATCTAAATGTTACTAATTTAAATAAAATCTACAACACAATAACGTGTGCAAAACGTGAAGGGGTCTAAACATTTCCTGAGGCGACTGTTGTCTTTCCACAACAGTGATTAGTTTAACACCCCAGGCAAGTTTTAAGTTTTGAACAGGTGTTCAAAAATATAAGACTATATCATTTCTGAATAGAAAAATACATTATTGCTGTAATGTTTAGGCTTTTGTCTTGTATTATTTTTTTATTCTTCCAGAAGAAAAAAAATTCTCACATGAACAATTATGAAAAAATAACTGCTGTAAATGAGAGACTGTAGCTTTGGATTTTTAAGAAACTCACAAAAAGTTTCTTACATGTTTCCACTTGGACATTGTGGGTAAGTGAGTGAGTAAATTGGTGTGGAAAATGTTGTTTTATCCCTTTTAAAATGAAATATACAAGACTGTAAAGTGTGCTTAAAGTAAAGGGATCTGAATAATTTCACCACTGAACATTGCTCCAGAAGCCAGCCTCTTTCTAGTTTCACTTTCTTGACTCCTTGCATCACGTTTGCTTCCATAATCTGCTGATACTGAGTTAAATTCAAGCTTTTCTATTTTACTATATGTGATGTACAATGCACAATTATATTTTTGGTTGTTGATTTCTGGCAGACATGTACTACGGTTAATAACCTACAAAAAGTTTTTTTCTACGCTTTGAACTGAAATTCCGGATACGAATAACAGTGGTTCTGTGAAACTAAGATGTATTTATCATTGCCTGTAGATCTTCAAGCTAAAGGAGACGTGGGATTGCCTCCAAAATGAACACAGAAGAACAAGGGCGTGCAGGTACACTCTAATAAAGACTAGTAATATAAGATCAGTCATGACTGGCATTAAAGGTATCAAATAGAGTTTTTGATCACTACTACTACCATGAGGCAATGTGTCAGTATAAATGCGGAACCAGTTTTGTCTGCATTCTGCATGTGTGATTGTGCAGCACTTTAATACATCTATTAATACGTCTAGTCAGAGATTTCCCTCTGTTACTCTTACACACTGTTGATGGTGGTAATGTGTCAAGAAATGTGGTAATGCACATAAAGAAAAAGGAAGACTGTAACTTCTCAAGATAATGTTTTTGACTGCAATCCAAAAGTAAAATGCAATGTAATGTACTAATACTCATTAATTTCAACTTTTAAATTTGTGGCTACAGCAAAAAAAAAAATACTCACAGCTTAAAAATGCCAAGTTTTACATGAACTTGCACAAATATTTATGACTGTCTCACGTGTCTTCATTTAGTATGGGATTATGGCCATTTGGCTATTAGCTATGCATAAAGTCAGGCAAAGACGGAAACAGCCAGCCCGTCTCTTTACACAATCCAAAAAAAAAATATGGCTATTGACACCGCTAAAGCTCCCAAATGTTGTAGTCTATCTGTAAATGTTGCATGATCTCTAAATGTGATCTTCACTTGCTCTCTGACAGCCCTCTTGAACTTTCTTTCCAATACTGGACTGGAGGAATTTTATCCCAACAAGCTCACTCTGCAGTCTCTTTTGGAGATCAACAAAAACAGCATATATGAAAAAGCAGTTTCATCACTGGAAGATATACCATGGTGTTTTCTCAGAAATCTTTTTAAAATCAATGCTGAATGCAGGAATTGTACACAAATACCAACCAATCCTGAGGAAAACACTGAAGACCTTGACCTAGACCTTTATACTGCAGATGACTCTGAAAATAAGGTCAATGTTCTTGACCTCATTGTGGCGCTCTTCCATTGTTCTGACAGCTTCTTGCAACAGGAAATGGTCCTCAAGATGTCCATGTGCCAATTTTCTGTCCCACTGCTGTTGCCCCATGGCAATAAGAGTCAGTGCAGCCTGATGCTTTGGGCTCTGAGAGACATCGTGAAAGAGTGGCGTCCACATGATCTGTCTGAATCAAGAGGTTTTGTTGAAGACAACATTGTCCAAGCAAATATACCATTCTACTCCTTTGTGAGGCTGAAAAACTGCAGCTTATCAAAGTCCCAGATTTTGAATCAGGTTCTCAGCCGTGGACAGCAGAATCACAATATCTTCATACACAGAGACATGGAAGGAGGAGCACTTCAAAGAGAAATAGCCAATGGATTGGTAGAAGTTTGCTGGTACCTTCCCTGTGGAAGAGAAAATCTGGACATATTTCCAGAGCCAGTCGCCTTCGCCAATTTGCGAGGAGACATTTGTGAGTCACTTGCACAATTCAACTTTCTTTATCAAGTGTCAACTGCTACCTTTGTGTTTCTGGACAAAATTGAAGAAAATGAGCATGGGGTTCTTGCTTCTCTACAAAATGTTAAATCAAAACTCTTCTTGGTAGTTAATCGCAAGGAACGAGGTGCTAAAGATGACATGATGTCTGTCAAGAAAACAATGGAAACATTAGACTTACCAAAGAGCAGTGTGAAAACCAAAGACCCACGGGTAAATGGAGCAGAGTTTGCAAAGAAACTTTGCGCAGCCATCAAGACATCTCTCTTAGAAGTCAAAACTACAATAAGCATTGTAAATATGCTTGACAAAGCTGCTGAACTTGGTCTGTCTGTGGATGAAAGCAAAACTGAGGAACAAAGAAAAACAGCTAATGAGCTCGTAGGTGGCATTGGAGTCCGCAATGTCCCACAGTACAAGAATCAGCAACTTCCTCTGCAAGGCGATGACTGGAAAAGGTTATCACAGTTAGAAAAGGAGGAGTGTAGACTGCGGAAATCTGGTGAGGATTATAAATCTCAGCTTGAGGAAGAAATAAAAGGAATCAGAAAGAAACAAAGACAATACAAACTGTCCAAAGCAATGAAGACTTTCATTGAGAACTTATCTACAAGAGACAAAGAAAGAAGAAATGTATTTCTTAAGTGGATGAAATTAAAGCTTGACACATATTCAAGGAACAAACTGTGTGGACTGCGCAACAAATTTAAAGAGGAGTGCAAAAAAAAAGAAGTAAAAGTCATTGCAGAGTTAGATAAAGCTTTGCTGGAGAGCTCCTTAGGAATAGAGCATTACATGAGAGAGATGGGACTAATCTATGAGATTTACTTGCAGTCACAAGAAACTGTTGGCAAAATATCTCATCTACCAGGTGTGGCTGCTGAAATGTTGTTGGATGGTTATCCTTTAGAGCTCTTGGATGGAGATGCTTCTAATATCCCACAGAGATGGGTGACAGATGTGCTGATGGAGCTCCACAAGAAGGTTGGAGAGAGCAGCAGATTGTTGGTACTGACTGTGTTGGGTGTTCAAAGTTCAGGGAAGTCAACACTCCTCAACACCATGTTTGGTGTGAAGTTTCCTGTCAGCAGTGGCAGATGTACAAGAGGAGCCTACATGGTCTTCCTTAGAGTCGGAGAAGATTTGAAAAGGGAGCTGAATTATGACTTTGTGGTTCTCCTTGACACAGAGGGTCTAAAATCTCCTGAACTGGCACAACTAGAGGACAGTTATGAACATGACAACCAGCTGGCAACCTTTGTCATTGGCTTGAGTGATGTAACCATCATCAACATCGCAATGGAGAACGCAAATGAAATGAAAGATGTCTTGCAAATCACAGCTCATGCATTCTTGAGAATGAAGCAAATTGGGAAAAAGCCAGTTTGTCATTTTGTTCACCAAAATGTTGCAGGAGTCTCAGCTGATTCCAAGTGCATGACAGAGAGACAACATCTCTTGGACCAACTCAATGAAATGACTCAAATTGCTGCTGAAATGGACAGACAGCCTTCTGTCAAAGCATTCACAGATGTGCTGGACTATGACATAGAAAAAAACAACTGGAACATCCCAGGACTCTGGCATGGAACCCCTCCAATGGCACCAGTGAACACAGGTTACAGTGAAGCTGTGGCAGATTTCAAGAAAAATCTTTTGGAGTCAGTGGAAAGTGACAGAAGTAATGAAGCCATGCAGATCCCAGAGTTTCTAGAGTGGATGAAAAGTCTCTGGAAGGCAGTGAAGTACGAGAACTTCATCTTTAGTTTCAGAAATGTTCTTGTGGCTCATGCATATGACAACCTTTGCAAAGACTTCACTCAGTGGGAATGGGAGTTCAGAAAAGAGATTCTCTCCTGGCAGACAGAAGCAGAGACAGAAATCAAAAATGCAAACAATGAAGCTCAAGAGGAAACTTGGAATGGACTGGTTGAATTGAAAAAATCTGAAGTGTCCCAAAAAATAACAGATCAGCGAACACTAATGAAGGAGAAACTTCAGCAATACTACAAAAGGAAGGACAGACACATAAATCTGATAGAGAAATACAAAGCTGACTTTTTCAACAGTATCAGTAGTCTTGCAAATGAAATTGAACAATCTGTGACTACTAATCTGGATTGCATCCTTGCGCTTAAAAAAACTACTAAGAAGGCTCAAGACATACAGAGGAAATGTAGAGGTGAGATTGAGGAGAAGGTCATGAAACTCTTGCGTGACTGTAAAGACTCCACACTGTCTGATGAACAGCTGACCTGCGAGTTTGAAAAGATGTGGGCTGGAGCCACTGCAGAGTTGCCAGTATCTGGCCTGAAAGAGCACGATATCGCTGGAAGTGTCCTGACACAGTTGAGAAAAAACTTCTCAAACCTGAACGTCAATGAGGAATTACAGAACATTGACTTAACAGAAACTGGGAGGGGTCCATTTAAAGTCAGCCGGGACCATATAGACTCATGGCTTAAAAAGTACCTGTGGACAGGAGCATTGCAGAGCTTTACAAACAGCGTCATTGAGTCTTGCACACGGTTTGTATTTGATAAAGTTAAGACAAGTGGGGATTACCATGACTCTTTCACAATGGATCTTCTCGAGAAAATCAATGCATTCCTTCAGCAAAGTTACAAGCAACACAAAACAAACACAAATTATGAGATTGACCTGAAGCTTCATATTTGCGGCATTGCCACAAGGGAGTTCCTGAAGATGCACAGAAAATATCTGTCAGATAACGATCCCAAAACTCAGCTGCAGAAGTACAAGACTCAGTACTTGTCAGACTTTCTTGATTTGTACAAAAAGATAGACGACTGTCAGCGCAAAGCAACAGATTTTGCCAGACTTTGCATCAAACCTGCTGTGGAAGACTACATCAACAGATCTCTGGGAATAGACATTGTGGAAGAAATTTTGACAAGCAGTCATTCAGTACAGTACAGTTCCCGCTCCTTCTTCCAGTACAACATTCAGAAAGAGCTACTGCATAAGGAAGACTTCAAGAGTTTTGTCAAGTACATCTGTAACTATGAAAATTATGTGAAGGACTGGATATATCAGCACATTCAGCAGAAAATGTCTGAGGACAAGAGTTTGTACAAATTGAAGAACAAGAATCTACAGATCATTGTTAAAAAAGTGACAGAAGCCGTTGAACAAGCCTCAAAGGGAGAGAATGGTGTTCTGCTGCCAGATAACACAGAAAGCATCAAAGAGCTCATCAGTAACATGCGTAAATATCTGATTAAAGACATCTCACTTTCAGTGGAGGCAGAACAAACCATCCTGTTTCAAATCCAAAGCACATGTCATCCATTTATCAAAAGTCTCAAGCATGCAATAGAGCAACTGAAAGCACAACTGCAGCAGGAACTCTGGAAATCTGAAGACATCATCATGACTCTTGTCAAACTTCCTATCAAACCACAAGATGAGCTTTTTAAACGAGTGTTTGGTTGTGGACAACGATGTCCATTTTGTAAAGTTCCCTGTGAGGCTGGAGGCAAAGAGCACGAGCAGCATCATGCAGCTTTGCATCGGCCACAAGGTCTTGCAGAATCCTGCAATGACGACAGTGATAAACTGGTGGAAACACTGTGTACAACTGATGTGCACAGTGAAACTACATTCAGAAATGCAGACACTAAATTTCAATGGCATCCTTACAAACAGTACACTGAATACTATCCAGACTGGCACATTCCTCCTGATTGCACCATAGAGGCGTCTGATTACTGGAAGTATGTCCTGGTACAGTACAATGACAAATTTGCTGAAGAATATGAAGCTAAGCCAGCTGATGTTCCACAGGCCTGGAGGAGCATCACAAAGGAACAAGCTCTGAAAGGCTTAAAAGAAGCATTTAACCTCAAGTAAATGGACCAGAAGAAATATCATAAAGCAGAACAGTGCTTAAACATTTTTCATACACAAACGTGCACCTCTGAGAAGATAAAAGAGGGTCTGAACAGTTTTTGGCATCACCAAATAGATTAGTGAAAGTATAGATGAATCAATTTTGACTGATGAATCGTAAACTTAATAACAATAATCTTTGATAGGAGTAGAAGTCTTGACTTGAATGCAATGAAATGAAAAACAACTCAGATATTTCTTATGCAAGTTGGAAACAGTTATGCTGGATCATTAAAACAATTTGTATACAACTTTTTTTTTTTTTTTTTAATTCTTTAAGAATATACGTTTTTTGACAAAGAAATTTTTGATGATGAATTTCAAGTACCACAGGAAAACAGAGCTCATGCTTTTTAATATTTCTTTTGTTGTTTTTTGATTATTATGACTGATTTTTTTTATTCATATTTTTTAGATGGGTGTTTATCATAACTATTGCACATTAAATGATGAAGATGATAATGAAAACTTACTACCATGTGAAAAAGATGTTTCATAGAGGATGTAGCAGTTTTGTTCATTCGCTGTGTTTTTAAAAACTATGAGTTTTATACCAGTCTGTGATTAACAAAAAATGTTAAGAATTACTTTTGGTGATGACTTCCTTTGATTTTTACATTGATTGTGACAACAAGTCACAAAGAAGAGTCAGCACAAATAGACAGAAATAGTCAAAGTTGAAGTGCTTTTGGTATTTTTTATTGTTTCTTTTATTCATTTCTGCATTTATTAAACTGCAATGTGGCCTGTACTCCAAAGATCATGTTATGTTTCGTAATATGTGCAACCATTTACAGTTCTATAGCTTTGTCTCTCAAGTTATTGCATGTTTTACATGATTATCTAATCATTTTAATATTTTTTTAGAACAATGTTGGAGTGTTAAACATGTAACAAAGAAGTTAAAAAAGCTGGAAAAAGTTTTTGCATGTCTGGCTTAAACTGTTTTTCATTTTCTGTTTTGTTGATGATTTTAAAGAAATTGTCTTTCACCGTGCTTCAAAGCTACCGTATGTACACAATGACTACTGATAAAAGCTGATGTTGTTGACATCTATGCCCATTTTTATTGCACTGTTTGTTGTAAGTATGTGCAAAACCTTTCTATATTAAGATGTCAAACTGATGTTAGTGAATAAGAAATGTGTATGTTAATGTAACAGACTTTGTTCCACATGTTGATTTTGTGTTGGCCAAACAAGCCAACAGACAGGCACACTTTGGCATTTGATTTTTAAGATAATAACCTACGAGACAGTTGAAAATCTGGTAACTATGTCTTTTTCACTTTTATTGGTTAGAATTAATTTCATTTTCCTTTTTTCCAAGTTTATATGCATACATACACATATATACATATATGTATAGCAAGACAGACATTTTCTGATATGCCACATTTTTTTTATATGTCTGCATTTTTTTCATATTACTATGTACTTATTATAAAACTATATTGTTGTTTTTTTATGTGTTGTTTTACGACTGCGGTCTTTTTTGTTTATAGAGTGTTTTTTTTCTCCTTTGATCTGTGTGTTCCTATTAAACATGTAAATAAGGCTGCGCCGTAGCGACGATCGGATTGGCTGTTCAACGGAAGTTCCGGT
>NW_007578119.1:311814-313572 GCF_000690725.1 Stegastes partitus | reverse complement strand
AACATTCTGTCATTCAGACATTGGTCACTTTTACAGCAATGTTCTTCACAGCTTCATTGAAACATACCCATGAAAGTGACAGACACAGTCAGGGTATAATATCTATTACACAGGTGAGAACAGACCAAACATCAAGTGAATAATGCACTAATAAACAACTGACTGTATCTAAACTAATATCAAGTTCATCAAACTGTCCAAATACCTAACACCCTAGTTTATATATGATTTGATGATAAACATACAATTTCTGTCCACATGTGATGATAATCAATCTACCAACATTAAAAATAAATAAATAAATAAATCCTAACAGCTGTGATGAAGCTGATAAATTGTGACTCTGTGTCATGTCAAGTTCAGGTTTGTCAAGCTTGGGATTAGAATTCATTATTGTCGAGTCTCATTAACCTGTTACATAAACTATTGTTATATTTATTTACCTTTGTAATAGATATGAAATTGTAAAGCAAGGTGAATGAGTTTTCATAATTTTGGCAGCAACCTTTGTCTTCTGTTGTCTGTCATGTTTATGGATTATTACTAGCGCTAAAATGTGGAGAAAAAAAAACCTTCCCTGAAGCACTTCTCACAACTTGAAGAGCATCGTTTCTGCATGCCTGTCTGTTTATGCGACGACGTGCACTTTAACTCGTCACGTCTTGAAAGTTTTACTGTAAAGTTAGTAAGTGCTGACAAGTTAGCTTGTCATCGTAAATTTAACACAAAATGTCTGAAATGGGCTTTGCTGACTCACGTCTGGCCAGGTTCCACACTCCCAATTCAACTGGGCTTGTCTTTACAGAGCTTGAAAATATCCTATAAATTAGTTTTATGAAGGGTAATTGGTTATCTAGTAAGTCCATACTTCATATTAACTGCAATGAAAGATGCATTTCTGGTACAAAAGAAACCTGACTTCTGTAATCATATGTATTATATTTACACACATATCATTCAAACACACTGACATCTTTTTCTGTGTGTGTGTGTGTGTGTGTGTGTGTGTGTGTGTGTGTGTCTGCTGGTCTTTGTTTGCTGCTGTAATTAAACTAGATTGAGGAAAACCAGCTGAGCAAAGCTGTCGACCCACAACACATACACACACACACACACACACACACACACACACACACACACACACACANCGTAGAGTCCAACATCTGTATTATCTTAATCATACTATTTTATTTTTTGAGCTCTTTACAGTATATTTGTTTTTCTATTTGGTTGCTGTAGCACAAGAATCTACCAAATTTACCATTTTGGGACAAGTAAAGTCTATCTATCTCAAAAATATGCCCAAGTAAAACTGCTATCTTCATTTTAGAAAAAGTTACGTCAACAGCTCTTAAACAAACCCAGCTACTGCACACCAGCCAATGCTTTGTTAATTTAGCACAAAAGTTTAGAGGCTATAAAATGAATACAAGGTGCAGCACTGCTTCACTGCTTAAAGGACAAATAATCAATGGAAGAAAGAAATTACATGCAGTTCAAGCTTCTACCACTTGAGAGTGATGTCACATTAAGAACTCAATGTCTTGTCACCTGGTAAGCAACTGAGTGCAAGAAGCTGTAAAGGGCTAAAAAATGGTATTAACTGGAATGGGGCAGTATGTGACATCACTTCATCTTTATGACACCAAAATCTACTTCATGGTATTGTGGATTAATAAGGGCTGTCACAGGACAAACATGATGCTATAATCAGTTCCAAATTCACTCAGGCATAGACTGCAGAAATGTGGAATATTA
>NW_007578119.1:289865-310534 GCF_000690725.1 Stegastes partitus | reverse complement strand
ACACACACACACACACACACACACACACACACACACACACACACACACACACACACACACACACACACACACACTTGGCAGAGTGGAATGCCACCACTCCTCTTTTTATCTCTTATGCAGAGTGGGAGGAGCTCGGTTTCAGTGTCACAGTGACATCACCGTTTAGAGACACAAGCAGGAGCAGAGAAAGTTCTCAAACGTTTTACAAAAGTAAAAATAGCAGAAAAAATAGTGTCAAACTGCCCAAGTCTAAGTAAAATGTCTGTGTGAAACTTAACTTAGTAAGTAAAAAGGAATTCTGCTGACTGTTGTAATATCAAGAGCAAATCTAGTCATGACGAAGAACAGCTTTAGTTTGTCAGGTGACAACATCATTGCAATTTTGGTTTTGGGTATTTTCATGAAAGCGTGAAAGAAAAACAGGAAGATGGAAGAAAGTAACCATGTGAAACGCCAAAGCCTGTCAGCGAGGTTGAAGGGTATGTTATCTTTTAAAATAATCACCAAAATGACACGTCACTACAATTATTCAAATCTGAGCTTAAAATTGTGATGTTTTATCAAAATTGCTTAAACCTAAGTCTTCATCAAACAACTGCCAAACTGTTTGCCACAGATCCTGCAAATAAAAAACAAGAAACCCTTTGACACGTGACAAAAAATCTGAAACTATTTTGCTGAGTTGCAAGCTGGGTTAACACAGAAAAGACAAGAGATGACATGAGAGGCTGAGAGGAAATTAAAACATAGTTCATCAATAAAGTAAATGCAGCATGGCTCAAAAGTGTTATACACAGGAACAAGCTGTCAGCACGTTTTTAGAGGATTCGTGTGATGAAATATCTTTCTAGAACTGATGTGCAGAGTGGTTTGAAAAATATTTAATTTGAAGAGGTTGTAAAAATGTAAACAGGTAAATGTGTATCGTATGTCAAGTCACCACCAGTACTAGAAACTGCCTGAAAATGTTGTTCATGTTGATTTCAAGTTTTTTTTTTAATTTTGAAAAACAAATTAGACTTTTCATTTTTTCATGATGTATGGCATTATAACTGTGTTACGCTGCACAAAAGACATTTTTGGGTTCTGCCTTCTTCTAGACATGTTCTGTTTCCAAAGAGATGAAAGACTAGAAACAGTGAAAAGTGAGCCCACAATGATTAAAAACGTGACAGGAGCAAAGAAACGCCCAGAAGCCGCTTGAGTCTCAGAGGGTTTCAGAAAGTGATGCTGATCCTATTTCAAATTAAATGTAATATTTAAATGTGCAAATCAAATTCTGCACAAAAAGATAAATGAAGAGGCAAGCAGAGCGAAATATTTTTACACTTTGAGCGCTATCCCGATAGGAGCGAATTACCTCTCATTGCTTTCAAAGTGACGTCACTTTTCATGCAGCACTCCCAGCAGGGCTGCATTCCACAGTTTCACTCCTCCTCCTCCTCCTCCCGGCTGAAGTGTGTCTGTAGGTGACTGTTTGACTCTCAGCCTCTCAGCTGCCCACCAGCCTGAACACACAACGGTGAGAAAGAAGAAGGACTGTCAATGAAACAGGAGCTTCAGCTGGAAGGTGAGTGTGTTAAGATTCTTCTTAAAGCTCTACTAACCTTCAGTCAGGGAGATAGTAGTTATCTTGTTGAAAAAAATGTAATCTACTTTGTTTTTGGGTCTATAAATTTAAGCTATTCAAGACGAACCCAGCAGTCATTCCTCTTTAAATTAACTGTAAATTAATTTTTTATGTAATATTTAATTTATATTTCATACACTAATATTACAAGTTGTTATTATTTTATGATTTAATACATTTTTTATCCCATTTTCGGTTGTTTTGTTGTTTCCTGTCTTGTAACCTGTAGAGCAGTTTGGTCAGCTCCACTTAAGAACATTAAAATGATTCATAGCAGCATCAGAACAGACAAAATAGTCGAGTCAGTTGCAATCAGTTCACTAAAAGTGAGAAGAAACACAGGCACAGATAAAATCAAGTTTACAAATTCAGTTAAAATAAGCATTTTCATTTTGCAAAAAGCAATCCCATCAATCAGCCCTAGTTTATAAGTCATGAAGAAATCTAATTTACAAATGTGATTTAGTTAATCGGAGTTGCAGAGCTTAAAATACAGAACAGGCAATACACTCAAAGACGTTATGAGAATTAGATTTTTATCATTTCTTAATATTTTTATACAAGCAAAAAGGTTTTTAAAGCTCACTTCTTAAGGCGAACAAGTATTTTTCTATCAAGAAATGAAGAGAGCTGTCACCACTTTCAAGTCTTATATATTTAGATGAGTAAAATTTGTGATTATCCACATTAAAAAAAAATTAAGTTAGTTTCTAAGACTCTGAGGACTTAAAGCACCAATTGATTAATTTTCTGAATGATGGTGAGACTGAAACCGATGCTGAACAGAGGAATCTAGTAAACAGAGAGTGAAGGTATTTGTGGGTGGAGCCTGAGTCTTCCAGGAATGTCAGCGTGTTCTGCCACATTCCTGCACTCAGCAAACCTGTGTGTCTTCTCCTGCAAATGTGTGACAAGCACACAAACACACACCTTCCCACACTTCACACACCTGTTCTAAAATTATACACTTACCTGTGTGGTAAACTGAGCACTTTAAGGGTTCCTCAAACGTAAGACAAAAATAAAGTCACTTCAAGAAGTATTAAGACCCCTTTGCTTTTTGCACACCTGCCATTTATTCCATCTTTCTACATTCAGTATCCCATAATAGCGTTTTGCTGTGGCTTCCAACTGTGTGTCGACACGTCTCACTTGCTTTCATAATCTTTGAGATTTACTTACTGGAGTCCACCTGAGGCAACCTGAATTGCTTGTACAGTTAAGTTGAGGAAGTTGTACACCTGTGTATATATAAGACCCCACTGCTGCATCACAGTGCATGTCAAAGACTGAGCCCTGAAATCCAAGAACTCTCTATAAAGAGGTTTAACTGAGCAGACATAGATCAGGGTGAGGGTATAAAAGCATTTCTAAAGCTCTGAGTGTTCCCAGGATCACAGTGGCCTCAATAACTCAGAAGTCTGGAAACACCAACAAGGTTGCTTGTCCAACCAGAGTAACCGAACAAGTACATCCATGGTCAGGGTGGTGATAAAGAACCCGACAGTCCCTCTACTAGAGCTTTAGAAATCCTCTGCAGAGATGGGAAAGCTGCTGGAAGGACAATCATCTCAGCTGGAGGAAGCCATTCCAAGTAAAAGACACATGACAGCCCGCATGGATTTTGACAAACCACATTTTAAAGACTCCGAGAGAACAAGGAAAAAGACTGTCTGATCTGATAAGATAAAAACTGGAACTCTTTGGGCACAACTCCAAACACTATGTCTTCTAAACAGCAGGCACAGCTAATCACCTGCTAACACCGTCCTTACACTGAAGCACGGTGGTGGCAAGCAAGCATCATGTTATGGGGCTGCTTGTCAGCAGCGGGGACAGCGAGATTGGTCAGGACAAATCCCTATTTTGGATAATTTCAGCACCACAATGACCTGAAGCAAGCAGCCAAGACAACTCTTGAGTGGCTTTAAGAGGAGTCTCTGACTGTCCTCGAGTGGTGCAGCTAGAGTCCAGACTTCAACCCCACACAACATCTGTAGACAGACCTGAAGGTTGAAGTTTAGATGTTTCCCATCCAATTTCACCATGCTTGAGTGGATCTGCTGATAGAATAAGATAAACTGCCCAAATCCAGATGTGCAAGGCCTGTAGAAACTTATCCAAGAGGACCACAAACTCCAAAGTGCTGAATAAGGTTCCAACTGCCTTTGTAAGTGAGAGATTTCAGTTTTTGGCTCTACTAAGCTAGCAAAACAACTGAGTGTAGATTGGTGGGGTGAAAAAACAACAACTATTTTATTCATTTAAATAAAATATAATAAAACATGCAAACAAAGAAGAGGTCTGGTAATCTTGTAGGTCAACAACAACTGTGAGACCTAAATGAACAATTGCGGGCTGCATCTGTGAGAGACACTTAAACAATAAATCTTAATTTCCTTATCACCAGGCTAGAGTGAGATTTGAAACTTTACATTTCCACTGAATCAAATTTCGAAATGGGAAAATAAATGATAGCCTTATTACAACGACTCAGTGAAACTGATGCTATTGGATGTATTCCAAAAAATCTCAACAGCAACTCTACCAAATTTGAAGCAACAGAAATGAAGCACAACAATGCTGCATCTATTTTAGTCATAGTTGCATAAGGCAGCCTCTTCAGTAAATCACCACATTCAGCAACCTTCGAAAAATGGCACCAGTTCAGTGTTTACAACAGATAAAGTCTGGTTCTGATACAGGGACCTCCAGGGTTAGTTAATAATTAGTTTGGCTTAACAACACCGCACAGTGTATCCACTGTGTGCTGTTTTATGTACGCCTAATAAGTGTGAATGGAGTAAATGTGTTTAGTTACTCTCCGCGAAGATCTTTAGGAATAAATAAAAGTAAAATGAAAGTCAGTTTGAAGGAACAACTGGTCTTGCCTGCTTTTGAATGTAAACGTGAGGAGAGACAGTGAGAGTAAAGACGTATCTGAAAAATATTTGCTGATGTGTCAACTGCTTTCAAACAGTGTGTTGTTTATCTTACATTGTCTCACTAGCTTTTGGTGCCAAAATTCCCAGAGTAGAAAATTCCCCAACATGAGTATTGGGTGTCAGTTCACCCTTCTGTATTGTGACATCATGAGAGAGTGACATCTTATACTTGTTTTCACCTTCAGGTTGCTTCAATTCACACACATCATCCAGGAGATGGATTACATTTTTGTACAGAAACAGCAGGCTGAGAAAGTTGCCATGTTCTTATGACAAAATGTGTTTTTTGATAAATGTAACGCAGCCTGATTTAAACGTATTGTTCAGATAAAATGGTCATAGTGCTTCTTATCAATGCTTTTCATTTAATCATTCTGACAAGGGCAAATAAAATGCATTCAAGTGCCAGTTTAACCAAATCTCACCAAAATCTTTTCTCGCATACTTTTGTGATATCTATTGAGTATTTGGGCCACTGTAGGAGAAAAATATTCTGAAATTTAAAGAGAGATGACATGTTTCGAGCACAGCAAAATCATAAGCCTCTCTCAGATATACATGCCTTTCTGTTGATCTCACTGCATGTGAACACGTTGGCTTCATGTCTGAATAAGCACCTTGCTCACTCTTCTGTAAAAGTTACGACAACAGTCTAACTGGGTTTGACCTAGAAACATTTCTGTCTCGTTCAATATGCATAAGTCTGAAATGCACGCCATCATATTAACGAATAGTAAAGTCAATTCAAGTCACCAGTATTTATATAGCAGATTTGAAAGAAATAGTTACAAAAAATAGTGGTTTCCAACCTTTTGGGGTCTCCACAAAAAGCAATGTGTAGGCTTATTCACATTTCAGGTGTCTGTAGGTAGACATTAGCGAGGGTTAAACAATTTGGAGAAAACATTAAATTAGGATTTTTCTGACAGATATTGCAATACAAGTTTTAGGGTCTTGCCTCAGTTCAATACTCACTCTGTAATATAAAGATTTAAAACATCTTGAAGCATTATCCCATGAGAAACCACCAAAAGTGTGACTGTTGCACAAGGAGGATGCAGTGAATTTGTGAAAACCACTGACACAACAGCTTCAACCCTGGGTCAGACGCACTGTCTAATGTATATTGTAAAGTGCAGTCTTTGCGATTTGCTAATTGCAAGATTCTGACTTGACTAATTGTTCAGCCCTATTAGTGGTTAAAACTTGCTCCACCTGCTGCAGCTACAACAGTAACATGCTGCCGACACATAGAGACTTCACTGTTGCAAATCCATGATATCATACGTTACACAGCACTTATTGTATGAAAAGCACAGGTGGAATTAGAGCATGTGTCCTAGTAAACTGGTCCAGTGAGCCCTACATGGAATGCAGCCATCAGAAATGTAAATACACCTGTTTACTTTCTGCTATTATATTTCTGCTGTGAGAAAGGTGCAAACCAGGATCTTATCTCTCTTCAGTGGAATGCAGTTGTTTACATCTGTGTACATTGTTACCTCTTAGTGTCGGCTGTTGCTAAAATTGTCAATTTAACCTGCATCATGCCCCCTATTAGCGACACAACTCCAGCAAAGCAAGACTGATAACATTGACACCGCTATCACCTGGAAGTAAATGCTAAATGCTTCCCAGTTCTTCTTAGGACTTCTCAGACTTAGGGTGAAGGCAGGGGACACCCTGGACAGGTCACCAGTCTATCACAGGGCCACACTTAGAGACAGACAACCAAGCACACTCACATTCACACCTACGGACAATTTAGAATCACCAATTAACCTCAACATATTTTTGGACCTTGTGGGAGGAAGCCGGAGAACCCAGAGAGAACCCACGCTGCACTGGGAGAACATGCAAACTCCATGCAGAAAGATCCTGGGTGTCCTCACCTGGATGCAAACCGGCGACCTTCTAGCTGCGAAGCAACAATGCCAACCACCGAGCCACCTTGCAGCCCATGATACAACCAAGCATGCAATATGTTGGAAATGATAATGGACACGTAGACAGTGGGGTCATAGGCCAGAAATCCCAGGTCAGCAGCAAGTGTGTCCATCATGTAGTGCTGCATATGTGCAACCTGTTAGTGCAGGTTTATGGAATGTTGTCCTACTCTTCCTGAGGGGTTTGTTAAAGTTGGTGGCATTGTGTAAAACAGGATGACATTCAGAATCTACAACAGCTATTTAATACCCTTCTCCACTGGACATCTCTTGCAGTGATTTTTATTTTTTTTGGTTTACAATGATGTTTTCTGATTCGGTTACTCATGTGTTCATCTCCTTGCAGGTCACAGGCGGTGCTGAGAGCGAGTGATGGAGCTGAAGGTGTGGGTGGAGGGTGTGGTCAGAGTGGTTTGTGGCCTGTCACTGACCACTTCATGTCAGGACGTCGTCATAGCTCTCGCACAAGCAATTGGTAAGTTTTCTAGTGTTACCATCATTCAACATAGGCTCGGCCACGTCATTATAAACACATTTTACTTCATGAAAAAGTTTTTCTTTTAAATATGTCTGATAGCACCCCCCTTAGCACAGACTTTACAGTTTTATCTTCATTTGCTATTCCTTGAATAGCATCAGTTTTAGAATGTGTTCATTAGGCCCTTTTTCATTGTAAACACTACAAACTGTGGTGGAGATAATCTAAGACTCTGAGCATGTTAGTCGTCTTTTCTGACACACCAGTACACAAATCTAAAGTGCTCTTGCAGCAATTTTTAACATGACACCACTGGTATTAATCTCAAGAGGTCAGTGAGGGCATGAGTACAAATGAAGACAGACAACAGCAGAGTAGAGCTTAAAAAAAGTAAAACACAAATGAAACAGCTAGAATGCCATTCAAAACAGCTAAAAGTCAAAAACAGAACACAGCTACAAAGATTTAAAAAAAACAAAAAACAAATATAAACTGTTTGAAGAAAATTTAGAACAGCTAAAACCTGTCAGAACAGACAAACTATGGTAAACACAAGGAAATACCAGGAAATAAGGCTTATTTCACATTGTGTGCTGCTGTTTTAACCTTTCTTTGAACCTGTTATTGTGTAACAGTACATTATGTTACAGTAAACAGATGCCTTCGCCAATAGCCTTCTGGCCAATGTAAACCCTGCCAGCAGTCAGCTGTTTGTCAGGTTGTACTGTATTGTGTTGTTAAATATTAGTCCTTTGTGTGTGTCTGCTGTGCACAGGTCAGACAGGCCGGTACGTTCTTATCTTGAAGCTACGAGCGAATGAGAGACACTTGGTGGCTGAAGACTGTCCCCTGCAGCAGCTGGCTCAGCTGGGACAGCAGGCTGCAGAGGTCCAGTTCATCCTGCGGAGGACCGGTCCCAGCCTCAGTGAGGGTCCAAACACACCCTCCACAGTGAGACGCCTCCCCCTGCCCAGACCATCAGAACCAGAGCCCCTCAAACACCACAAAGAGCCGCAAAAGGCCTTCACTTTCAATCTGGGACCCTCGACCTATCCTAAAAGGACTAAACCAGACAGAGGCTGGTCTCCGTCGCCCAGAGCCTCGCCTGAACCCCGGGCTTCTCCTGTTTCTTTCATAGACCCTCCAAACTCTGCGAAGGCCTCCAAAGAGGAGGTGTTTAGGCAGATTCTGCAGCAACAGAGGAGGCTGCAGGACCTGGATATTCAGCTTCAAGCTCTGGAGAGAGAGACAGAGCAGTGGGAGAGGTACTCTGCTGCAGCCCCAAGTCCGACTCCAGGCCTTGCAGAGGAACTGGAGGAACTGGAGCAGCGGCTGAGGCAGACCGAGGCAGAGCTGACGCATGCAGAGCCCTGGGAGGAACAGTTACAGGAAGAGATAGAGCGGGAACGAGGTAAATCTGTTTACATTTTACACATTTAAGCAAGCATCTTCATCCTTTGGCGTTATTAAAACGAGAAACTTTAATCAACAGATATGCACAAGCGTCTGCACCAGATACACTCGTCCATAGATGATCAGAGTTACAAGATCAGGGAGCTCCAAAGTCGCTCTGCACATCTCGAGCAGGACCTGCAGCTTACAGCCCACAGCCAGAGCTCTCGGGCGGGAACACCACAGCCAGACGAGGCCCTGAGGCCCCTGAAGCAGGAGCTCCACAACCGGCTGCAGCTGGGTGAAGAACTGGATGCAACACTGTCAGAGACGCAGAGGGAGCTACAAACTGCAGAGGAAAGGGTAAAGGTATAACTCTATCCATCATCTAAGATTCTCTCGAAGGGCTCCGTCACGCCAGAGCTTATGACAGAAGCACGTCAGACCCAAATGATCCATGGAACCCCCAAGGGAAAGGGAAAGGGAAGATTGTGTTTAAATAAAACCACCAAAATGACATTATTTACCAGAGCCAGAAACTGTTGAAACACAAAGAACTGTCATCTCTAAATAAACTACATTGTGTAAGAAGTAAAACGTATAGGTTTCTTGAATTCAGCACAATGCCGTCTGATAATATAAAATCTTTTGTGTCCTCTAGGACAGATTGGGGACGATCGAGGAGCTGAACAAGGAGCTGAGACACTGTAAACTGCAGCAGTTCATCCAGCAGACTGGTGTAACTCCACACACTGACCAGACAAACTCCCTACTGGTCAACGAAGTTTACCTCAGCAATGCTGGTATTGTGGAGTAGAAGGAGCCAAGACTCTGTCACTGAATATCAGCAGGTTGATTAAAATAATTCTTACCTACACTTTGGCTTTCTTAAGTCAAATATTAAAACAGAAAATAGTGACAGTGAAGAACCTACAATTCCTGTTATGGGAATTTCTATCTTCTCAGATCACATAAAGAAGGAAATGCAGCAAAAATTGTAGGAAAAAAGTGAAAGTCAAACTAAGTGAATGTAGCAAAGTGAACAACATCTTCCTCATTGATGTGATGGGTACATATGAAAATTCTGACTATATGCTTATACCTAAACAGCATTTTCTGTTTCTGCTGCAGGACTGGAAAAAAAAAACATGTTCTCAGAAACCTTTGAAACCCGTCCACAGTAGAGTGTGTGTGTGTGTGTGTGTGTGTGGTTAGAAATCACTGCCAGTATCTCTAAAAAGAAAAGGACTTTTATATGAAGTAATGTTGATGCTACTTGTTTTTTTTGCTTGTTAATATTTTATACTTGTCACATGAGTCTGTATTGTAATTAACAGTTCACACAGCTGTTGAAGACTATAATAATGTTATTTTTTTTGTATTTTTAAACAACGGACTGCACTGTACTCCTTTTCTGAATTAAAGTTCCCCTGATGCAGAAGTATATCGTTTTGTCTTTGCTCCACCAGAGGTCGTCAAAGCTTCATCTATGATGTGATGCAGCTTTGACTGCACACATTGTTAGCGCGTCCTGCAGCAACAGTGCAGTGCATTCAATTGAAATACAAACACACACATGCATAAATACGACTATAAGACATTAGAAAACACAGAAACTGGTCATTTGTAAAGCCCAGCTTGCTTCTTTCAATTTCTCATTTTTAGAGCAATCGTCATGAACACCAAACTATTCAGTGAAAAATATAAATATGAGACATTCATGGCATTCGTCCTTAAAAGTATACTTAAATTAAAATCATTGCCTTACTGTAAATCAAACTGAGTTTATTTACTTAGCATTTTTTTTCATTCAACAGTTCAAGTGACCAAGCAAGCAACAGCAAGAATATGTGCAAAAAAACAAGACAAGAAACTTCTAAAACAAAATAAAGGTAGTAAGACAAGAACGTTTTAGATCAATTTCTAAAATAAAATAAATTTACATGCCAAAATGTTAAGACCAACAGATTTTCCTTAAACATGTCTAATGGAGGAGGAACGAGGATCTACAAGGCCTGGAGGTAGAGTTGGAGCAGAGAAGTTAACCAGTTAAACAAATGAAAGAACCCCAGAATTCATTCTGTGTTTTGTAGGTAGCCAGTGCAGTGACGCTAGTAAAGGTGCGATGCTTTCCATTTTTCTTTCAGCATAAAGGTGTGGCTAATTTTCCAGTTGCAGACATGCTTTGATGCAACGTCTACCTACAAAAATAGAAAACTGCATCCGATAAGTCACGACCGTATTTATGACCATTCACCAAACAGTCAACACCAAAGTCTTCATCCCTGTCCAGATGTGGATCAGCAGCCAATAAGAAATGTGGCTTTTGAACATCTGGTTGTCATAATCAAGTCTGCTGCAGCTCTAAATATCAATAAAAATGCAGCTCATCAACAAACACTTCTAAAGATGGAATCCATGCAAAAGAATGATCCACAACAGTATCAAATCATGGTGAAAATGATCAACATCTATATATATTAGCATTTTTTGTCAAAAATAAAATCTTTAAAAAAATTATTATTGTTGTTGTTGTTAGTAGTTGTTGTTGTTGTATTTAAATGTTCTCATTTGTTTGTCACTTCCAGTCAGAGGAAATCTACTGGCCAAAAAAGAAATCACTATAAATCAAAATATGAACAATATAGGGTTTGACTATACGTAGACTTCTCAGACGCTTGTTTCTGCGCTCTCTGTAGAACACAGAATCACAGAGGAACCAGACCGGAGCCTAGAACCAGATGTGGACAAACATCTGAATCCAAGTCCAAACGCCGGATAGAGAGGTTCAGTGAATGTGCAGTAAAAGGTGTGGAGGGGGATCAGTGTGTCACAGGAGACTCTGTAGAAGGTCAGAGTACCGGCTGGACAGTCCAGATACACTGCTACTCTGTCACAGGCAGGCAAGGAGCGGCAAGGGAGTTTGGTTTCTCTGCCATTGTGATAAACAAAGCAGCCGTCAACAGAACAGCGCAGGCTCCAGGACTGATCGCTCCCTCCAAACCTGCACTCATCCCCGTCTCCTCTCCTTCTGATTCCTCTGTAGGTCACTGCTGCACAAACGTCTCCTAGCCACTCGGCTTCCCAGTAGGAGCGACCGGTCAAACCATCTCTACACAGAACCTGAGGCCAAAAGTCGAATCTGTCTGGGTGATCAGAGCACAACTGCTCCTCTCTAAATATCACCCTTTGGTTGCTGTTGTCCATCAGCTTGAGGTTTTGGTGTGCTGTGACTGGGTCCAGTGTGAGTTCACAGGCATCTGAAAATCCCAGGTGACAGTACTTATATTAATTTTTGCAAACTTAAATTTTATTTCACAGCTTGGAATAACAGTGTTAGTTGTTAAATATTTTATCATTTAGTGATACAAACATTAGGATGGGACCAGCAGTGTTCATCAGGATAAAGCTTGACTGATGTTCTACAGAGGTTATTTGAACACAATTGTCACTGAAAGTCTCAAAGATTGGTGTGATAAAGTCAGGGATTATTCTTAAATGACATGCAAACCGAAGCTTTTCTACTGCTGGAGGGAGATTAATCTTGAGGATATATTTGTTTAGATGGATGTGGGGGGAAAAAACACAAAAGTGCTTCAGTAAAAAGCAATTTGACTTCTTTTTTGGTTCTTGAAGATGTTTCACTTCTAATAAAAGAAACATTCTCAGTTTTCACTGACTACTTGGGAGTCCTACATGTTTATTCTCACCCTGAAAACACACAGCTAATGGCCCATTAATGACCCAGTTCTCACATGCCTTGAGCTGTGAATGGCTGCAAATCTGCCTTGTTAGGAATGACTCAATGATAACGAACATGAGATCTCAAGACTGCAACACAAGTACCTGATACGACAAGTCAAGTCATTTACATAGCACATTTAAAAGACTGTCCCTTATCCATTAGTTGTAGGTAGGCTGCTCAATATTGTCCTCAAGACTGAAGTACAACTGGGACTATCCAGTAGTCACTAAGAACTTAAGAAGCCTCTTGGACGAGAGGTGAAACATCTTGAGGAATCTAAAAAGACGTCCAGTTGCTTTTTCCTGAAGCATTTAGGAATACCATCAACCAGACTACTGAAAATCACTGAGGCAAAGAGGAAAACAAATTCCTAACTGTACTTCAACCAACATGCTGCAACAAAAAGTATCCTAATAGTTAGCCATGTATGGTGATGTCCTCATGAAGTAAATTTTAAACACTCACACTTTCTTACACCACGTACTAGCCTCTTCTCTCCACAGTTGTCCATCCTGGAGAAACAAACAAAGTTAGAGCCATACTCATGTTCTTTCCATTGTCTGTCAGCCAGTAAACATGCCACTGGTGTCTATCACACACTGACTGTATCAGGTTCATGATTTAACATGGAGCTGAGCAGAGCCTGAGCTCCACTCGGTTTTGTTCCAGGCCAAAGGGTCCTTGATTATATCATGGCTTCTCTTATGACTTCTATGCCAATGACACCAATCTGTTCTGGTCGTTATGCCAATCTGAAACTGTACATTCTAGAGCAACTATTGTGATAAAACAAGCTCTCATGAAAACTTCAAAATCTGTTATAGCACCTACTAACATCTCATGTCCTCCATTCTCACTTTCAACAAGTTTGTTTGGGGGGGATATGCAGGCAGTCTGTGACAACTTCTTGCTCTCATTCTTGCTCAGGTTAAATTAATCCAAAAAGCCACACTACCTCAGGGTCTGAAGTGCCCACTGAGGATCCTTCAGTCCAGCAGAAAGCTGCTGCACTCCTGAGTCTCCTGGATGGTTATAGCTCAGGTCCAGCTCTCTCAGATGGGTGGGGTTGTCACTCAGGGCTGAGGCCAAAGATGTACAGCCTTCTTTTGTGATCAGACAGCCTGACAGCCTGGAAACACACAAAAACACAAACAGAGACTTGATTGCATTGAATATGTAACGACTGCGGAGTTTTCATGGCGTGGACCTGCTGCAGAATGTATCTGATTACACTTTGTAAAGGATGAAGTAACAAAACAACCATCAGTTTTGTTCTATCAAAACAAATGCCAACAGGGTGGTCAAGATATTTACAGCCCAATTCTATGTAAAAGGGCTGCACACATCTTGTGGTCTATTTTTATGCGTGCAGAACTGATTCCTGAGGGCCCTTTACAAGGTGTTCTCGCACCAGTTTCGCTGATTACATTGCAAGTGTAGTAATTAAACAGTAATTACGTCTAATACACAGACTATGCCCCTGTTGTTCAATGCAAGGAAATGCATTTCTTTACAGATTTACATTACAAGCAACGAAACAACCTGTCAGCCTATTAGCTAATTTGTTTTTCCGTTTTACAGACACATTCCACATCATGCATGGAGATTCCAATAGGAATGAATAAACTTCTGGTTGGCATGCATGTATATGTGTACAGAGCTTCGTGGAAATGACGTGTCAGTGTTACATTATAAGCATTTTGATTTTGACAAATGTGCAAAATGCTTTGATCCTTGCCAGTTTACATGAAAACTAACACATTTACAAAGAATACAATTTGAGAAAAAAGACCCTTAATGAACTACAGAGGATCCTGTCAAATATAACACATGCAGTCTTGACTTGCTTCAATTATAAAACCTATTTAGAACATTTTTGGGTTACCTAAAGCTAAAGAAGGATTCGGTCACACAATTTGAAAGCAAATTAGCACAACTTTGTTATCATTTTTAATAGCATGGTGGTCAGTAAGGCTAAAGTTGCTGTAGCTGATAGCAAAAAGATTTGTTTAGGGTGCCCCGATAGCTCACCTAGTTGAGCTGGCGACCCATAAACAGGGGCTATAGCGGTCATGGGTTTGAGTCCTGCTCCTGACCATTTGCTGCAGGTCCTCCCCCACTCTTCTCCCCACTTTCCTGTCTCGCTCTCTCACTATCCTGACTAATAAAGGCAAAAAGGTCAGAAAAAAAAAAAAGTTTAGTTTGTTCTTAGCTTTCTGGGTCATTCTGGTTGAATGCTTCTTGATAAAACAATGTTTTCATCAGATTCCACTCATCACTAGGTGGTGATCAGTTGACAGCTCTGCTCCTCGCTTCACCCAAGTGTTCGAAATGTACAGCCGCAGGTCAGATGACACAACTACAAAGTCGATCATCAACCTTTGGCCCAAGGTGCTCTGGTACCAGGTACACTTAAGACACAACTTATGCAATCCATGACTAGCACAGAAGTCCAATAACAGCACACCACTCCAGTTCAAATCAGGCAAGCAGTTCCTCCCAATTACCTCCCCTCCACAATTCTCCATTGTTTCCCATGTGAGTGTTGAAGTCTTCCAGGAGAACTATGGAGTTTCCAAGCAGAACCCCTTCCAGGACACCACCTAGAGACAGCCAGGTACTCTGAGCTGCTATTCAGAGGTTTAGCACAAACAACAGACAGAGTTTTTCCCCTCCACAATACGCAGTTGCAGAGATGTAATCTTTCTTTGTCTGGTCCCTCCACCAGGCCCAATTTACCTTGTGAGACCCAACCTTAGGCAATGCCCCCGACAACATAGCTCCCAGGATCACAGGGACACTCAAACCCTTTCACCACAATAAGGTGGCATTTCTTGTCCTTATGGAAGCAGACCGACAGCACAGACGCAAGACATAAGATGTGGTTACCCAAGGAAGTTGGGTTTCCCCTGGGGTTTCGTCGAGGCAGCAAATAAAGCTTGGCTATGTTGTGTTTGCTTTGTAGTACACCCCTGTGATCCATCACACAACACCAGCCTCCATTGACAGCTAATCTCTTCAGCACATTAATGCTGCCACTTTTATTGAGGAAACAAAAACACAATGTAACAACCACTATGTCAAACACAGACATCAGAATCCTAACCTGAGAGTTTCCAGAGCACATTGTGGACTCTTCAGTCCAGCACAGAGTAGCTTCACGCCTGAGTCCTGCAGGTCGTTGTTGTTTAGGTCCAGCTCTCTCACACTCGAGGACTCTGAGCTGAGAACTGTAGCCAGAACTTCACAGCTTCTCTCAGACAGGTTACAGCCTGTCAGCCTAAAGGGAACAGATTTAGTCAGTAAATTCACACATTGAACATTTATTATAATTAATAGTTTTTTTTTTTTTACATCCAGGGTTTTTTTTTTTAAATTTTTATTATAACTACATCCTGACCTGAGAGTTTCCAGAGCACAGTGTGGACTCTGCAGACCATCACATAGTAGCTTCACACCTGAATCCTGAAGGTCATTGTTACTCAGGTCCAGCTCTTTCACATTTGAGGACTTAGAGCTCAGAAGTGAAGCCAGAGCTTCACAGCTTCTCTGTGAGAGTTTACAGCCATTTAACCTGAACAGCAATAAAAAATGCAAAAGAAAATGCTTGGAATTATGTATTCTTTCCTTGACTGCAGAGGCAACATTTAATCTGACTGGACATGTGTCTACTTACAGAGCTTTTTTGGAGGCTTTCACCACTGGCGTTAGCCACACAAGGGCTTCCTCTGAAGCCGAGTATTTCTTTAGGTCAAACACATCCAGGTCTTTCTCTGAAGACAACAAAATGAAGACCAGAGCTGACCAGTGATCAGGAGAGACTCTGTTTGAGAAGAGACTCCCTGAACTCAGGTACTGCTGAATCTCCTCCACTAGAGAACGGTCCCTCAGCTCGCTCAGGCAGTGAAACAAATTAATGCTTTTCTCTGGACAGGAATTTTCCCTTATTTTCTTCTTGATGTATAGAACCGTTTCTGCTGGTGAGTGACTGCCTGTCTGTGTTAACAAGCCTTGTAGGAGACTCTGATTGGTCTGCAGTGAAAGGCCCAGGAGGAAACGGAGGAACAAGTCCAGGTGTCCATTTGGACTTTGTAAGGCCTCGTCGACAGCACTTTGATAGACCTGGGTCATTGGGTCTTCTGACAGCAGATTTTTTCCAGAGTTGACGAACGTCAGATGGACATGAAGAGCAGCCAGAAACTCCTGAACGCTCAGATGGACGAAGCAGAACACCTTGTTCTGGTACAGTCCACTCTCCTCTTTAAAGATCTGTGTGAACACTCCTGAGTACACTGAGGCTGTTCTGATATCGATGCCACACTCCGTCAGGTCGGACTCATAGAAGATCAGGTTTCCTTTCAGCAGTTGCTCAAAAGCCAGTTTTCCCAGAGACTCAATCATCTTTCTGCTCTCAGGACACCAGTGTGAATCTGTTGCAGTTCCTCCATCGTATTTGACCTTCTTCTGTTTGGCCTGGACCACCAGGAAGTGGATGTACATCTCAGTCAGAGTGTTGGGCAGCTCTCCTCCCTCTCCGGTTTTCAGCAGCTCCTCTAGAACTGTAGCAGTGATCCAGCAGAACACTGGGATGTGACACATGATGTGGAGGCTCCGTAATGTCCCAACGTGGGAGATGATCCTGCTGGCCTGCTCCTCATCTCTGGATCTCTTCCTGAAGTACTCCTCCTTCTGGGGGTCAGTGAACCCTCTGACCTCCGTCATCATGTCGACACACTCAGGAGGGATCTGATTGGCTGCTGCAGGTCGTGTGGTTATCCAGAGGCGAGCAGAAGGAAGCAGCTTCCCCCTGATCAGGTTTGTCAGCAGCACATCCACTGAGGTGGACTCTGTAACATCAGTCAGGGTCTTATTGTTGTTGAAGTCCAGAGGAAGCCTACACTCATCAAGACCGTCAAAGATGAACACAACCTGGAAGTGTTCAAAGCTGCAGATTCCTGTTTCTTTGGTTTCAGCAAAAAAGTAATGAACTAGTTCTACCAGGCTGAAGCTTTTCTCTTTTAGCACATTCAGCTCTCTGAAGGTGAATGGAAATATAAAGAGTACGTCCTGGTTGGTTTTGTCTTCGGCCCAATCCAGCGTGAACTTCTGTGTTAACATTGTTTTCCCGATGCCAGCCACTCCCTTTGTCATCACTGTTCTGATTGGGTGATCTCCTCCAACTGTGGACTGAAAAATGTCTTTACATTTGATAGTTATTTCTGTTTTTTTTGGTTTCCTGAATGCATTTTCAATTTGTCTGATCTCATGTTCATCATTGACTTCTCCAGTGGCTCCCTTTGATATGAAGAGTTCAGTGTAGATTTCATTCAGAAGTGCTTTTTTTCCTGGCTGAGCAATCCCCTCAAACACACGGTGAAACCTCCTCTTTAGATTAGACTTAAGTCTACGTCGACACTCTGCACTTTGAGCTCCTAACACAAACAATAAATGAAATTAGGGACATATCCAAAAGAAAATTGAGAAATTCTAAAGGATAATGCTATCAATTTCAAATACAATGAATGCATCCTACTAACAATTCTGCCAATCCCTAGTAGTATTTGTATCCACACAATAAACACAGTGTGCTTGTGTCATCAAAGACACACTTACAAAACAAAACAAGGGTAACCTTGGTAATTTTTTGTCAATTTGAGATCAAGAAAAACCAACAACTTTACAGCTTGACTTGCTTAACAGCA
Source organism: Stegastes partitus (assembly GCF_000690725.1). Taxonomy (NCBI): domain Eukaryota; kingdom Metazoa; phylum Chordata; class Actinopteri; family Pomacentridae; genus Stegastes; species Stegastes partitus. The sequence continues at coordinate 292,696 of NW_007578119.1, read as the reverse complement.
AATATTTGGTGTAGTATTTGGGTGCTTTATCACTATTTTATTTGAATTTATTTAATTGAATTTCCCTTCTGGGATGAATAAAGTATTTTTCATTTCATTTCATTTTCATTTCATTTATTTTGCCACCTTTCCCCGTCTTAACTTTTTTGAAACGTGTTTGCAGGCATCAAATTCAAAATGTTCATAAGTTTTCAAACTTCTTGAAACATTTGATGCATTGCCTTTGCACTGTTTTTGATGTGCATTCTGTTTTTATTTTTATTATACTACTAAACACTGAGACAGGACTTTCAGTAATTAACAGAAAAATGTTTTTAAAACATCCAATGACAGAAGTCATTTAAAGGATTTCTAACCAGATACTTAAATTTTTTAAATGGAAACACAAAATATGTTCAAAATGTCTCAGAACTCTAAAGCTCCTTACTGTTCTGTAGGGTATTAGCCAGTTCTTCCTCAGACATTTTCCTAAGGCAGTGCCGTATCACCTCCATCACTGCCTCTCTGCAACCCTTTGTCTGCTCCTCCACCTCACCAGCCATCATGTCTTCATCATCCATCTGCTTCTCCAAGCATTCTGGGTAATCTGCTCTCAGTATTTTTTGGCAATTCTTCAGCTCTTTTTCCACCAAAGAGTAAATGTTCATCCGAACCACCTGGAAAATAACAACAAATTGAATGCAGTTGAATGTTGATTCATGTGATTTATCTGTCTGTCTGGAGGTTTAGTGAGTTAAACAGAGCGGTCTGAATAAGGCAAAGTCCAGAATGATAGGTAATCATTTAATTTGATATAGTTACTAGTTAAAGGTGCTTGGAGATGTACTCACTGTAAATTTGGCACTCAGGTTTTCTTGATATTTCTGGGCGGGCTGACCACTGGGTGCTGAGGGCTGCTGAAATCTGGAGAAAACATCATGAATCGATGCTTTTATGACACTATACCTCGAGTCACTGCGGATCTAGAACTTATTTGGTACAATCTGTTTTGACCTTTAAAGAGACATATGCCTTTATCTCTTTACTTACTGCAACAGCCCTTTAACCTGCCCTGAACCAAAAATCTCTTCAGACTGCACAGAACTCAGCTGCTGTGCTTTTCACCCAGTATGATTTAAGGCAGATTTTAAGATTTTACTGGTTCTTTTTAAGGCCTTTCATGTCATCTTTCCCACCTATATTTATGACCCTTTATTACTGTATGCACTCGTGCACACTTTGATGGTAGCCTTTCGTCTGGTCTAGGGACTGGAGCTGAAAACTAAAACAGACAAACTGTTGGCTCTTTCATTGCCTTCTAAAAACACACATTTATCAGGGAGGTTTCCTAAATTTAATTGAGTTTGAATTTCCTTTAGATGTCTTTAATTTCTTTTAAAAATGTTTAAAGCCNAACTTAACAGAAAAAAAGTACCGTTTTTGTTATGGTTAAATTCAGACAAAATAATTCAGGTTTGATGGCAACAAACTTTAACATGAGAAATTCAACAGCTTTTAAAATTTAGAATCAGATGAGCCTGATTTGCTTCCACGTAGCTGAGGGAAAGCCAACCCAGTCTCATGGCAATTCGTGAAATAGTCACGAAATTTTATCTATTGTTTCATGTCCAGGGACACCATTTGCCCAAGTTTGCCACCGTAGTAAACAATTCATGTTACAAAATACACATTAACGAAATCCATCTGACTGGCATTTTGTATCAGCCAGGCGGATATTGCTTATGTAGCAAGTCACGATGGAAATCTTTATAACACGAAATAGTCTTTTGACAACAAAAGCAGTAATTGTAAGAAAAACAAAACAAAGTGTTCAGGTATTTGATACTTTAAGCNCCAGTTGTCAGGTTCTAAGTGCAAAGTCTGTCAACATCATTGTGGTACCTAGAAACAGCAGCTTCGTGTTTACAGGTTGCGCAGACGTGCATGCAAAATGTACATCACATTCGTTACCAACAAATAATACATAATGTCTCAGGTTGGACTTATTTTGAAAAAAGTTTTATTTGGACAGGCATGGTAACCATAGTTCAACGTTCATTTTAAGTTTGTGTTGATGTTGGGATGCAAGATGGCAAATGTGACCAGGAGGATTTAAAATGTGGATTTTCGTACTGGGCTGGACACGAATAGGCGAATAGCCAACTATTGGTTCGCTGTGCTGCAATTGGTATATCAATTTTGATCTCCAAATGAGAGCAGCTCTGTCTACCATCACCCCAGACTTTGAAACTCTAATCAAGAGTCAAGCACGTGCCCAACTGTCTCATTAACTTCAACAAATGGCCTGATTAGGCCAAAACTTTATTTTCGAGTAGTGGTTAATGACCATGGGAAAATGTGTTTCCCAGGGTGAGACCAGTTGAGAACCCCTGATCTAGTGGACATATTGCAGATTCCAGTCGTCCTGCACCTGCTACAGCTCAATACCGAGTACTGTTTATTCCACCATGACAAAAGGTTTTGACATGTTTTGTTTGTTAATATACAGTACAAGTTAACAGGCCTTATTTTATGTCACACAAAACACTAGACTACCACAATTTCTGATTTGCATATTCTTGGTGTAAAATCCCTCGTTTTTCTCTCCTCGCTTTTTTAGTGTTGCTGATTTTTAACAATGAATCAGGTAACACTGTTCAGGTGGCTGAAACACTCCTTTAAGGTTTAAGAGCACGTGATAGTCAGAATGGATCAATACAAACACTCATCACCACAAAGTGTAACTGTCTCTTTACTTAGAGTGCATTTAGGAAATGAAAATGTGAAGTACCGAGCAAACAAGTGCTCAAATCTGACACCATGAATGCTGATCATTCTTTACATATAAAATG
>NW_007578119.1:284387-288999 GCF_000690725.1 Stegastes partitus | reverse complement strand
AACAACAGTTTCCATGTCCATGTTGTTTCATATTTAACACCACAAGACATTAAAATGGAATTACAACATTAAGTGTGTGTGATCTGTACCTGAATCACTCTTTGCTTGATTTTGGGTCTACAATCAAAGCAGAGCATCCTCGTTATTAGCCCTGGGTCTGGTGGGGGCCAAAATGTTTCAGAGGACAAATCTTGTTGAACTCTGGCTCCTGCTCAAACAATCAAAGGGACACATGTTAGAAATCAACAAGTTCTGCTCATAAAACACAAACATGAATCAAAATGACACAGATGAAGACTGAGGATTACCGACCTTGTGAGGCTAGGGCAAAGTTTGGGATTGTGTCTGCCAGGGGAGCAAACGTGTCCATCCTTTGCCTGAAGGACCAGAGTTCCTGCTGCGCATCTTTTAACTGCAGCTTTAAATCTGCTACCACTGAGAAACAAAACACATAAAACATCAGAAATATGCTTCTTTCTAAGCAAGGAATCTGAACCAGAGGCTAGTCTAAAACATGATTTAAAATAATGTTGAAGTCACTCACCAAAATACAAAGGTAGCAGGAGGAGAGAGCAGCTGATGGCAATCAGAACATGTCTCAGTTTTGGAAATACGGAGCAATAAACACGGCGTTTAGAGCTCCCCTTAAAAAAGTCAGCAGCTGTTTCACTGCTGACTTTTTGTGAGACATCCTGATTGGCAACAGGAAAGTTTTGGCGATCGCAATGAGGGCGCCTCCTTTTCCTGAAGACCCTGCAAAACACAACAGAAATTACATGAGGATGAAAAATGCATGAAATTATAGGTGAATTAAATAGCGTGACATTTTAACCCACCCTGTGTACTTGTAGGGCCTGTAACTTGGAAAATATGTATGAAGGTAGAACTTCACATAATTTCTGTCACAAGGGGCAATCAGGGAACCCAGGAGCAGACACACATCAGGCTGACAGGCAGGTTCAGTGCAAAAGGATATTAAATAAGGCAGAAACAAAACTGAAAACTAATACAAGGGTGCAGACTAAACAGAGTGGGAAACAGAACGAAACAAACAGAATTCAAACAAGGACGAAACTACAAAACCAGAGAATACTCCGACTAAGAACAGAGGGGGAAAACTAACGGATTCTAAGTTACAAAAAAAACAGGAATACTCACACAAGCAGGAATACTCACAAAGGGGGGAAACAGAGGGGGCAGACAGGCTCAGGGGAATCCAGGGAGAGGCAAAGTGGAGACTGGCAGAAACATGCAAATGTAATGTCTATGATCCAGCGGCTTGTGGTGGAATGAACCNACATTTATCAGGGAGGTTTCCTAAATTTAATTGAGTTTGAATTTCCTTTAGATGTCTTTAATTTCTTTTAAAAATGTTTAAAGCCGTGTATTGTTTTTTATAAACTGAGCTAAGCTTTTATGTCTTTAGTTTGCTGCCCTGTGAAGCACCTTTTAACTTGTGTTGTGAGAAGCACGCTAAAAAAAAAACAGTTATTATTATTATTATTCACAATAGGAAACAACCTCTGTTCTTCTGTTTTTCCATCATCAGGTTGTGCAGCTTTGAAGTCATAAAGGCGACCCATCGACCGGTCGCTCTTCATGGACGCACAGCTGGGTTCAGGAGGGTCTGGCTTCTGCTCTGGGCTTCAACACAACACAAACACAGACACCAACATACCATTTTAAATGCTTCATTGAAGACATCTACTTTAATATCAAAATTTTAAAAATAAATGACATTAAAACTACCATTAAAAAAAAATCTGTGGATACAAGTTGTATATTTAAACATTTTTGCCATGAAAACGTTCCTTTACTGTCTTAAATGGCTTGGATGTAACACTACACTGTAGCTTTCTCTACAATCTCCTCATCTATGAAGCCCCTCCCCCACCTACAACTTCCACACTCTGCAGCTCGAGCACACCAGCTCACCTACAACTCCTCCCAAACACTGTAAAGCTACTCTGCACTGCACAATGGCGAGATGTAATGATGGACAATTTAGCTGTACATGTTGGAACAGATTCTGAAGCAGAATAGTGATGCAAGCTGACAGGATTTAGTCCTTAAATATGTTATGTAGGAAATCCCCAAAATCCTCAACCGTAGTGTTGACTGCTTTTTTCGTTCATAATGTGTCTTCTAGCATATAAAAACAGTGTTATGTTTCTAAGATTTTTAAACAGTAGATTTTCACCAGAGGGACGTTTCAATTTCTCTCTTTCCATCATCAGATTGTGCAGCTTTAAAATTATTCAAGCGACCCTTAGACCAGTCGCTCTTCATGGACACACAGCTGGGTTCAGGAGAGTCTGGCCTCTTCTGCTGCTGCTGTTTTGGGCTTCAACACAACACAAACAGAGCTTTGAGGGTGAATAACAGTCCTGGAATGATTTAAGTCATGAGCAAAGAGCTTCATCTCACCTCTGAGCTTTTGTCTCTCTGTCATGTTTCAAGCACTCGGTGGTTATGGAGGCAGTGTTGGCCTCCTTTTTCTTCTCACACTGATTCATTGCACATCCAACACCTTTACGCAAACACAACAACGTGCCTGCGCTCCTTAATTTCAATGCAAGTACTGTGACCGTCTGGAAAATATTCACATCTATTCACAGCGCCAGAGAGAAAGCAGAGGCAAAAATACAGTTAAAGTGCTTTTTACAACTCAGAAATGTACTTATTTAGATATTACTGTAAAATAATACATATATTCACACATGCCATTTTAAAAAGAAATCAACCAGAATAGACTCTTTTTATTAATCAAAGTAAACGAGTCACTGGATACATTTAGCATAAGAATGTTTTTGTAAAATACAGAAGATAAATTAGTGAAACAAAATGAAAGAAATAACCAAACCATAAAATTAAATAACTAATTACTTATAACATATGCATCACAGAAGTTAAGGTATATATAGATAATCAGTGGAGGTGTATGCACTGTGGCTGATGTGTCTTTGTTGATTTTGTACACTAGCTATGGTTCCAGGGTCACATGAAAACTGCAGACGGGCTGTCAGCTTTAAAAATGAAACCAAGTTGTTTTGCTTGTGAGGAACTAGTACACTGTTGGTGATGGTGTTTGTGCTGACAGCTGGAAAACAACACCAAAGAAACTGACCAATGGTGTTTTTTTTTTCACGTATTGCTGACAGTAATTTCTAAGGAAAGGGTCACGAAGAAAAAAAAAGTCATGGCTTTGAAGCTCTACAGACCATACTACAGTTTGTTCACCGTTATCTTACTGTGACCAAAGGTAGCTGGCTGGCAGGTTTCAACCCGTCAGCCTTTGAGTAGTTTAAGACAAAAAAGTGAAAATGATCTGATACTGAACTAAAGATTTATGTCATGTCTGCAAATGAGAGCTGGTTCACAAACATTTTTACCTGGTAAGATAAAGGTCAAATAATAAATAAATACATTTACAGCTCAACAAGGCTGTACTTTGTACTTGAGGGGGTTTTCCAAAAATGGTGAGCATTATTTCCCTCACAAGTTGTTCTTGATAAAAACCAAAAATGGAATGAAATAACTAGTCATGTTAAACAAATACACCCATCTGCTACCACATTAAAACGACTGACAGCTGAGAGGCTAAAACACTGATTATCTTGCTGCATTGTTCTGCAGGTAAACTTTGGGTCCTGACATTCATGTTTGGCACATATCACCCACAAAACAGCCTCATCTCTCAAAAAAGATGCTCCTACACAACTAAACTGCGTCCAAAATTCCATTTTGAGGGAAATAAAAATTCTACTTGCACTTACGATGTATCACAAATACTATCTTTATCGACAAATCATTGCTAAATATTGCTGTACTTGTGCTGCTTTTGAACCGACCAATCATATATTAGCTGGGGTGTAACTCATCACCAGGGTAACCCAGAAGATCGAGGAGTTGTGTAACAAGGGTTCTGATATCTTATTAAAGCTACCCAAGTTCTTTGGGTTCCTTCAGTTTAACCAAACTTCTAACATGTTGTTATCGTTATGAAACTGTCCACCAAAGTGTGATTTTTTTTTTTCCTGAACCCAACCACTTAACTTGGGGTCTACCACAATAACAACTACAGTTTCAAAGTATACTGTGCATGGTACAGTTGTGTCAGGCAGGATGGTCAAGAGTCAGCCAAGAATCCCCAAAAAGCAGATCTGCTTTTCTCAACTCAACTGTCCTGCACCTGTAAAAGTATCTGATTTGTTCAGTTCATAGCCCAACTGAATAAAAGGTAAGAAACAACATGAGAGTAATACAAGCTAAAATGGTGAAATGTCTACTGTACCTCTCCATGTAGAAATTCATCTGCGACAAAGGAAATGAAAGGGAAGTCAGACGCAAAATACGAAAGCTGACAGAGAACACACACACACACACACACAAAAAAATAGGAACTAGACAACCAGCTGAACCAGCATTTCTCGGCATGATGAACCACAGTCACAACATGAGAACTGATCACGGGTCGTTTTATTATTTAATGTTTAAAGATTTCTGATGTCTTCATTTGAACAGCAAAGCTGTTAACATGTAGAAGTGAGAAGCAAACTAAGTGCCACAGAAAAAAGTGAACTATGTCCAGTCTATCAGATATGTCAGTGCT
>NW_007578119.1:278059-283780 GCF_000690725.1 Stegastes partitus | reverse complement strand
GGCCTCCCCGTAGACACGGAAGAGAGCCGCCCTACAGGATCTGTCATGTTTTTGTGTGTACAGTCATAGATATGTATAATAAAGCCTTTATTATACATATCTATGTGTACAGTAGGTGGCAGGAATGCACCTGAACGTTGGATGCCAACCGTCAAATCAATAGAAGAAGAAGAAGCAGCCGCAGCTGGCTAGGATAGGCTAGTTGCTAATGTAGCCAGCCTCAACGAGCTAGCTAAAAGCTGCACAAAGCTACAGATATAATCCCCACCGCTGGTCTCTCAGTTACAACAGTCGAGCATGTAGCCCAAACACAGTAAAAGCACTTATATTTCATCACAAATAAACAATAATTGCTATGAACGATGTCATTGGGATCACTTTCAGAGTGATCTCAGGACAGCTTCTCTCTGCCTGGATATGTTTCTTGTATTTTCTATTAATGAATACGGAGCTGATAGCAGCTGGAGCACATTGTAGCTGCTCAGCACCGGTGTTTACAAAATGTTAACGCTGGTCAGTGTGTGCACTCACATCTTTATAGTGATCTCTATAGTTATTGGTGTGGATGGGTCATAACAGTAAAACTGGTTAATGGCTGAATGTTGGAAGAAAAGAACGACAAAAACATCACAGTATATGTGCTGTCTGATAGGGAAAAAACGTGTCCCAGACACGAAAGATAATTCCAGTTGAAATGCATTGGTTTGAAATTCGTGCTGGGGAACACGAAAAAGTTTGGGCAAATCGTGTCCCAGGACACGAAACAATACATTAAATTTCGTGACTATTTTACAGATTGCCGTGAGACTGGGTTGTAAACAAGCAACAATTGAAAATGAGCTGCATTTATCACAATCACTGCACAATAACTCCTGTTATTATACCATGGTTGAACTGACACTTTGATTTATTCATTCTGCTCATTTCTATCTCCTGTATGTTTAATTCTTTTCTAATTCTTCTCTATTATTGTTTCGGTCTGGAACAGGTGCATAATGCATTTCACTGCGTGCTATACTCTTTATAATGGTGTGTGTGTGTGAAAAATAAAAGCCTTGAATCTTGAATGGTCAGCTTTAAACAGAGCCCTCGAGGGCAGTTCATTTCAAGCTGTTCGCTCACTGTTGTATTGACTTTGAATACAGAGTTCAAAACTTTTCAATAACAAGATTAATTTGCAATGAAACAAACCAAAACATTAACCAGAGCAGAAAACACACATAATAAACAAAGTGTTACATAGCCTAATTTGGTTTGCTAGGTTACCGATTCTTTACACCAGCGGTCCCTAAACACCGGGCCGCGGACTGGTACCTGGCCTTGGGTCATTTGGTACCGGGCCGCATAGAAAGAAAAATAAGTGTTATTGTTTTTTTTTTTCCAGCACAGTCTGCAGGGTGTTTTATTTTTGAAAAATGACTTTCCACTTCCATTTGTGCTTGTTTCCCATACTTGACTCTGTTGTAATGCCTGGCCGTGAAACGAATCAGTCAGTCTAATCACTGCCAAAATGTATTTAAAAAAAAAAACGTCTCTGGAAAGTGGGAAAGACTTGATGCTGAGACAGAAGAAAGAGTAAACACATATTTAGCAAGCAATTTTATTCATTTGTGAAACTTAACAGAAAAAAGTACTGTTTTTGTTATGGTTAAATTCAGACAAAATAATTCAGTTTTGATGGCAACAAACTTTAACATGAGAAATTCAACAGCTTTTAAAATTTAGAATCAGTTGAGCCTGATTTGCTTCCACGTAGCTGAGGGAAAAGCCAACCCAGTCTCATGGGAATTCGTGAAATAGTCACGAAATTTTATCTATTGTTTCATGTCCAGGGACACTATTTGCCACCGTAGTAAACAATTCATGTTACAAAATACACATGAGCAAAATCCATCTGACTGGCACTTTTGTATCAGCCAGGCGGATATTGCTTATGTAGCAAGTCACAATGGAAATCTTTGTGACAACACGAAATAATCTTTTGACAACAAAAGCAGTAATTGTAAGAAAAACAAAACAAAGTGTTCAGGTATTTGATACTTTAAGCTTTAAACCAGTTGTCAGGTTCTAAGTGCAAAGTCTGTCAACATCATTGTGGTACCTAAAAACAGCAGCTTCGCGTTTACAGGTTGCGCAGACGTGCATGCAGAATGTACATCACATTCGTTACCAACATAATGTCTCAGGTTGGACTTGTTTTTTTTATTTTGAAAAAAAAGTTTTATTTTGACAGGCATGGTAACCATAGTTCGCCTGATTTTAAGTTTGTGTTGATGTTGGGATGCAAGATGGCAAATATGACCAGGAGGATTTAAAATGTGGATTTTCGTACTGGGCTGGACACGAATAGCCGACTATTCATTCGCTGTGCTGCAATCGGTATATCAATTTTGATCTCCAAATGAGAGCAGCTCTGTCTACCATCAGCCCAGACTTTGAAATTCTAATCAAGAGTAGAGCACATGCCCAACTGTCTCATTAACTTCAACAAATGGCCTGATTAGGCCAAAACCTTTCGAGTAGTGGTTAATGACCATGGGAAAATGTGTTTCCCAGGGTGAGACCAGTTGAGAACCCCTGATCTAGTGGACATACTGCAGATTCCAGTCATCCTGCACCTGCTACAGCTGAATACCGAATACTGTTTATTCCACCATGACAAAAGGTTTTGACGCGTTTTGTTTGTTAATATACAGTACAAGTTAACAGGCCTCATTTTATGTCACACAAAACACTAGACAACTACAATTTCTGATTCTGTGTAAAATCCTTCATTTCTCTCGCTTTTTAACAATGAATCAGGTAACACTGTTCAGGTGGCTGTAACACTCCCTTTAGGTTTAAGAGCACATGATAGTCAGAATGGATCAATACAAACACTCTCATCACCACAAAGTGTAACTGTCAGATGGTTTTGTCTCTTTACTTAGAGTGCATTTAGGAAATGAAAATGTGAAGTACCGAGCAAACAAGTGCTCAAATCTGACACCATGAATGCTGATCATTCTTAAAATGTGAACAATTAAATACATACAAATTAATGCAATGGTGTATGGTTCAAATGTAATATATTTATTTTAATAATTTCACATGAAATCTATTCTAGAAAATAGACAAGCATGACCTTTAATATAGTATAGTTTTTATTTGTTTGATTTAAATATTTTAGAGTCTTATAATTGTAATAGAAATATTAAATATCTAATTATTCTGTCTTTTCTTTTTCAACTCAGTGTACATCGCTTAAGGCTACATGTTTAAACTTACTTCAGACAATAAAACTCTGAGCAGCTTTTGATGGCAGTGGGGAGGAGAAAACCCTTTTAACAACAGGGGGAAAACCTCCAACAGTAACAGGCTCAGAGTGTACGGCCGTCTGCCTCGACCGGTAGGGTCCTGGTTATACTCACTTTGGAACCCTTGCAGATATTAAAGTTCTCTTAAACATGGTAACTGGTTCCAAGTTTATCATGTACCCTAAAACTGTACAGACAGGTGTGGTCAGCGTTTCCCCAGTTGTTCTCAATCTGCAGCCTCACGTGGTTGAAAATGCTGTCTTTTGGATTCTGGATCTATCTTAGCCTCCACAGTTGAACAACAGTTTCCATGTCCATGTTGTTTCATATTTAACACCACAAGACATTAAAATGGAATTACAACATTAAGTGTGTGTGTGTGATCTGTACCTGAATCACTCTTTGCTTCGATTTTGGGTCTACAATCCTCGTTATTAGCCTTGCATCTGGTGGGGGCCAAAATGTTACGGAGGACAAATCGTGTTGAATTCTGGCTCCTGCTCAAACAATCAAAGGGACACACGTTAGAAATCAACAAGTTCTGCTCATAAAACGCAAACATGAATCATAATGACACAGATGAAGACTGTGATGATTACCAACCTTGTGAGGCTAGGGCAAAGTTTGGGACTGTTTCTGCCAGGGGAGCAAACATGTCCATCCTTTTCCTGAAGGACCAGAGTTCCTGCTGCGCATCTTTTAACTGCAGCTTTAAATCTGCTACCACTGAGAGACAAAACACACAAAACGTCAGAAATATGCTTCTTTCTAAGCAAGGAATCTGAACCAGAGGCTAGTCTAAAACATGATTTAAAATAATGTTGAAGTCACTCACCAAAATACAAAGGTAGCAGGAGGAGAGAGCAGCTGATGGCAATCAGAACATGTCTCAGTTTTGGAAATATGGAGCAATAAACACGGCGTTTAGAGCTCCCCTTAAAAAAGTCAGCAGCTGTTTCACTGTTGACTTTTTGTGAGACATCCTGATTGGCAACAGGAAAGTTGTGGCGATCGCAATGAGGGCGCCTCCTTTTCCTGAAGACCCTGCAAAACACAACAGAAATTACATGAGGATGAAAAATGCATGAAATTATCGGTGAATTAAATAGCATGACATTTGAACCCACCCTGTGTACTTGTAGGGCCTGTAACTTGGAAAATATGAATGAAGGTAGAACTTCACATAATTTCTGTCACAAGGGGCAATCAGGCTGACAGGCAGGTTCAGTGCAAAAGGATTTTAATAAGGCAGAAACAAAACTGAAAACTAATACAAGGGCGCAGACTAAACAGAGTGGGAAACAGAACGAAACAAACAGAATTCAAACAAGGACGAAACTACAAAACCAGAGAATACTCCGACTAAGAACAGAGGGGGAAACCTAACGGATTCTAAGTTACAAAAAAAACAGGAAAACTCAGACAAGCAGGAATACTCACAAAGGGGGGAAAACAGAGGGGGCAGACAGGCTCAGGGGAATCCAGGGAGAGGCGAAGTGGAGACTGGCAGAAACATGCAAATGTAATGTCTATGATCCGGCGGCTTGTGGTGGAATGAACCGAATCTTTATAGGAGCAGTGGTGATAGTGTGCAGGTGAGTCTGAAGTTGCAGCTGAGGGTGATTGTCCTGATTAGAGGCAAGATGCACAGGGGCAGAGAGGGAGAGGGGCAGAGAGGGAGAGGCAGACAGCAGGGAGAAGAGAGGGAGAAAAAGAGGGAGACAGGCAAGGGCTGGGGCCGAGGCTGGGGAGGTCATGACAGTTTCATTAAATATACTACAGTAATTGTACATAAGAAAACCATCTGATTCTGAGGAGGCCCTGATTGATTTTTCATGTAATGACCCTACATGTGAAAACAAACACTACAGCAACTTACCTGACCAAAGGCTCCTTGTAGGAGACAGCGGGAGTCCCATCTTCTCCATAGTATCCCGCCTGTTGTTGCCGTAAACTTCTTCGTGGCATGGCTGAAGAACTAATTTGTGACCAATATCCTCCATAAGTTGTGTTGAATGCTTTCCTTAGTAACAGTTGCTTCAGGTGGCTGTAACACTCCCTTAAGGTTTACGAGCACATGATAGTCAGAATGGATCAATACAAACACTCTTTCTCATCACCACAAAGTGTAACTGTCAGATGGTTTTGTCTCTTCTTGTGTCTTTACTTAGAGTGCATTTAGGAAATGAAAATGTGAAGTACCGAGCAAACAAGTGCTCAAATCTGACACCATGAATGCTGATCATTCTTTACATATAAAATGTGAACAAGTAAATACATACAAATGAATGCAATGGTGTATGGTTCAAATGTAATATTTATTTTAATAATTTCATATGAAATATATTCTAGAAAATACACAAGCATGACATTGAATATAGTATAGTTTTTATTTGATTTTTGAATTTTTTAAAGTCTTATAATT
>NW_007578119.1:276760-277993 GCF_000690725.1 Stegastes partitus | reverse complement strand
TTTCTCTGTCTTCTTTTTTTTAATCTCAATGTGCATACCTTTAGGCTGCATGTTTAAACTTACTTCAGACAATAAAGCTCTGAGCAGCTTTTGATGGCAGTGGGGAGGAGAAAACCCTTTTAACAGGGGGAAAACCTCCAACAGTAACAGGCTCAGAGTGTACGGCCGTCTGCCTCGACCGATAGGTTCCTGGTTATACTTGCCTCGGAACCCTTACAGATATTAAAGTTCTCTTAAACATGGTAACTGGTCCCAAGTTTACCAATGTTATGCCCCGGTCTAGGGGAACCTTGAGCATAACATGATGTTTGCTCCACACCAGTCTTTCCACCTCAAAGAAGGCCAGCAATCACGACAAGCCAGGTATCAAACAAGCAGTTTCTTTTATTTTTTACAATGTAGAGGGGAACATAGGCCAAAATAACAAACAAAAACCTATACTACAGGAACCCTGATCTCCCTATCAGAAAAGAAAAAGCAAATAAAAGACAATAACCTACCTACCTACCTAGTAAACAAAAAACAGGAGAAAAAGGTTCAAAAGAAAAAGGCCTCTCCCTCCTACTCTGCTCTCTAGTTACAATTTTTACAAAGAGTCACTACAGGACTCGGGATCTGTTTCACACGATCCTGGAACAAACACATTACTGCTGCATCGTCCTGCGGTGCAGTTGCGATGGTCTGCTGGCTTTCTCCCCCTAAAACTGTACAGACAGGTGTGGTGAGCGTTTCCCCAGTTGTTCTCAACCTGCAGCCTCACGTGGTTGAAAACGCTGTCTTTTGGATTCTGGAGGGAGACAAGAGAGAGAAATATTAATCATGACAAGAAATGGGAGGACAGGAAATGTAATATATTATGCATGTGCACTTGGCATCTATGTGAACTCTGTAGCATGTGCATGTTTTGCATCTATTTTAAAGAGCAGTTTGCAGCTTTTTTGACTTTTTTTTGGTCCAGTGCGGATATTTTGCATTGATTTTTGTCACAAAACTTTAGAATGTGGAAAAATTAAACAATGCACATTAATAAAAAGTATCACTTTGATCATACGTACGTTCACTTTAAGGGTCTGGAACGCTGCGCCGTCCTGATCGTACGTCAGTGTTCCTAAAAAGGTGCCTTCATCACTCATGGTGTTCACTCCCTGAAAATGAAAAGACAAAGGAGATCAGTTGAACAAATCATTGTGAACTGTGGAAATCATGATAACAGATGTTTGTAGGATGTTTTCA
>NW_007578119.1:267149-274923 GCF_000690725.1 Stegastes partitus | reverse complement strand
ACATAGATAAGATTTAATTGGCCAGTTACTAATGGTGTGGACAGGCATCCTTCTGTGCTCTGTCCACGTCCTTGATATTTAGTAAGCAATGTGTGCAGATGTTGTTGGTACGGCGTGTAGCTAAAGTAACAATCGTATCTAAGAGAAAAGAGGAGTTTCCACTATCTCCAGGTTTGCAAACCAGTTCTCACTGGCCACAATATCTTCAAGGACATAAGCTCAGCACAAAATACAAACTCAGAATACATAATAACTTGAAACTTAATTAATTCTAAGAACCATAGGCTTCATGGAAAAATACAGACTCAGAACACATAATAGCTTGAATCATACTTAATTATAACATGGCTAAATTCAGACAAAATAATTAACATACACAATTTCGAAATTCAACAGCTTTTAAAATTTAGAATCAGATGAGCCTGATTTGCTTCCACGTAGCTAAGGGAAAAGCCAACCCAGTCTCATGGGAATTCGTGAAATAGTCATGAAATTTAATCTATTGTTTCGTGTCCTGATACGATTTGCCCAAACTTTTTCGTGTTCCCCAGCACGAATTTCAAACCAATACATTTCAATTGGAATTATCTTTCGTGTCTGGGACATGTTTTTTTCCACATTAGACAGCGCATATGCTGTGATGTTTTTGTCATTCTTTTCTTCTGACATTCAGGCATTAACCAGTTTTACTGTTATGGCCCGTCCACACTAATAAACATAGACCAACGTTAACGTAATCTGAAAAGAAAGACACATGCCGGAAAATGGCAACCAGAAGATGTACTGTGATTGCAGCGAGTGTACAGTGTAAAAGATTAAATCGTATTGTGGCATTTTTTGTGTTTTTATTACACTGGCAGTGTTTTGGGAAAATTTGCGCTCATTGCTAAGGCAACCCTGTTAACATCGGCATGCAGCCTCGCCAGAGACCCGGAAGAGATCCGTCCTACAGAGTCTGTAATGTTTTTGTGTGTACAGTCGGTGGCAGTAACACACCTGAACGTTGGATGCCAACAGTCAAATCAATAGAAGAAGAAGCAGCAGCTTGGCTAGGCTATTAGCTAATGTAGCCAGCCTCAACGAGCTGGGAACACGAAAAAGTTGGGCAGATCGTATCAGGACACGAAACAATAGATAAAGTTTCGTGCCTATTTCACAAATTGCTGTGAGACTGGGTTGGCTTTTCCCTCTACTAACATTACTTGTCTTGCTCACCATGGCTACCTCTCAGGTGAAAAGCTCACTACTGCCCCTAGAGGCCCGGGGCACTTGTGTTGTGTGAGTGGATATGCAGCATTTTCTTTTTGCAGCGTGTTTCTGTTTATACAACGCATTCATGTATATGCAGCTCGTTTGTGTATATGCACATCGTTTGCCCCTGTCGGCCACTGTAGTAAACAATTCATGTTACAAAATACACATTAGTGAAATCCATCTGACTGGCACTTTTGTGTCAGCCAGGCGGATATTGCTTATGTAGCAAGTCACGATGGAAATCTTTATGATAACACGAAATAATCTTTTGACAACAAAAGCAGTAATTGTAAGAATAAAAACAAAACAAAGTGTTCAGGTATTTGATACTTTATTAAGCTTTAAATCAGTTGTCAGGTTCTAAGTGCAAAGTCTGTCAACATTGTGGTACCTAAAAACAGCAGCTTTGTGTTTACAGGTTGGGCAGACGTGCATGCAGAATGCAGAATGTACATCACATTCGTTACCAACATAAATAATACATAATGTGTGTCTCAGGTTGGAGTCCTTTTGTATTTTGAAAAAAGTTTTATTTTGACAGGCATGGTAGTTCGTCTGATGTTCGTTTTAAGTTTGTGTTGATGTTGGGATGCAAGATGGCAAATATGACCAGGAGGATTTAAAATGTGGATTTTCGTACTGGGCTGGACACAAATAGGTGAATTGCCAACTATTCGTTTGCTGTGCTCAGTTTTGGAAATATGGAGCAATAAACACGGCGTTTAGAGCTCCCCTCAAAAAAATCAGCAGCTGTTTCACTGTTGACTTTTTGTGACACATCCTGATTGCCAACAGGAAAGTTGTGGCGATCGCAATGAGGGCGCCTCCTTTTCCTGAAGACCCTGCAAAACACAACAGAAATTACATGAGGATGAAAAATGCATGAAATTATAGGTGAATTAAATAGTGGTAAATTTTAACCCACCCCTGTGTACTTGTAGGGCCTATAACTTGGAAAATATGCAACCCAGTCTCACAGTCATTTGTAAAATAGTCACGAATTTTCGTGTCCTGGGACACGATTTGCCCAAACTTTTTCGTGTTCCCCAGCACGAATTTCAAACCAATACATTTCAATTGAATTATCTTTCGTGTCTGGGACACGTTTTTTCCCCCTATCAGACAGCACATATACTGTGATCTTTTTCTCGTTCTTTTCTTCCAACATTCAGGCATGAACCAGTCCTCCTGTTTTTCCCACACTAATAACTATAAAGATCACTATAAATATGTGGGCACCCACACTGACCAACGTTAGTGTAATCTGAAAAGAAGGAAACATGCAGGAAAACGGCGACCACAAGATGTACTGTGATCGCAACAAGTGTATAGTGTAAAAGAGTACATCGTATTGTGGGATTTTTGGTGTTTTTATTACACCAGCAGTGTTTGAGGGAAAACACACATATATATAAATTCCTCTGTTTTTTTTTGTTTGTTTTTGTTTTAGCTCAATGTACATAGCTTAAGGCTGCATGATTAACTTCAAACTATAGAACTATTATAAAACTCTGAAAACCTCCAACAGTAACAGGCTCAGAGTGTACGGCCGTCTGCCTCGACCATTAGGGTCCTGGTTATACTTACCTCGGAACCCTTACAGATATTAAAGTTCTCTTACATGTTGTAACTGGTCCCAAGTTTACTGTGTACCCTAAAACTGTACAGACAGGTGTGGTAAGTGTGAGTGTAACCTGGAGCCTCACGTGGTCGAAAACGCTGTCTTTTGGATTCTGGAGGGAGACGAGAGAGAAATATTAATCCTGACAAGAAATGGGAGGACAGGAAATGTCATATATCATTCTGATGCACTTGGCATCTATGTGGACTCTGTAGCATGTGCATGTTTTGCATCTATTTTAAAGAGCAGTTTGCAGCTTTTTCAACTTTTTTTTGTCCAGTGCGGATATTTTGCATTGATTTTTGTCCAAGAAATTTAGAATGTGGAAAAATTAAACAATGCACATTAATAAAAAGTATCACTTTGATCATACGTACGTTCACTTTAAGGGTCTGGAACGCTGCACCGTCCTGATCGTACATCAGTGTTCCTAAAAAGGTGCCTTCATCACTCATGGTGTTCACTCCCTGAAAATGAAAAGACAAAGGGGATCAGTTGAACAAATCATTGTGAACTGTGGAAATCATGATGACAGATGTTTGTCGGATGTTTTCAGGACAATGTGTGACTTACATAGACAGAAAACTCCCTCGGTGCACTTCCAATGCTTCCAGATGGGGACTGTCCTTTACTTATGTGACCCAGTGTCACATGAGTGATGGAGACGGGGTGGGACAGGGAGATGAACAAATGTCCACGGTCTCCCAAGAAACACCAACATTCACCANCAAAACGTGTAAGACTTCATTCGGTGTTTGTACAGCTGCGGAGCTAGCGGTTAGCCGGCAGCTAGCGAAGGGAAGCGCTGAGTTTATGCCTTCATTTAACACGGCTGGTGTAAGAGTTTCTCATGGTTCTGTACTGGTTTGGGGTTATTGTTGGTGTGTTTGTACTGAAAGTAAAGCTGACTATTGAATAGTGCTATTTCTTTAAATTAACAATAAAGCAATTTCTTTTTCAGATGTTTTTGGTTGTCGAATTTGCATCCAGCAAAACTGTGAACATCATACCAGAGAAATGGTTTGCAGATGGTGTCACTTGGTGGCCAAACTACATTACAGATGAACGCATAAATAGAGCGGTTCAAAAATGCGAGGACCCAGGAACAGGCTGGACACTTTATAATGTCCGTGTCCTCTCCAGAGCTGGTAAGGATCCATTTTGGAGATGAAATTAAATTTTTTGCATTTGAAGTGAACTGATTTTTTTTTGTGAATTCTGATCAGGTGATTATCTAAAGGCAAGGGACAAATTGAAGGCCTCACTGACATGTAACACGTCAGAGTTACAAACAGATGACGAGGAAGAAGTGGTTAGAAAAAGAAAGGTTAAGCCAAGGTTTGATGCTCAGAGTTGTACAACACACATTCAACATTCAGGCTGATATGTTTAAAGGAGCTGTATGTAAGAAATGTATGTTAAGTAATCATAAAATCACCCAATATGTCACCAGAGACAATGGAATCGTGTTCATAAATACTGTACAGCCAGAATATTTATTAGCATTGAACACTCACAAATTATGTGTATGATTGATACATACAGTATTGAATACTTATCAATCAAGTCGCTGCCAACGTCGTGATTGGGAGTTAGCTGCGAGTGACGCAACAGGCCAAAACACAAAATCAAAACATACACATATTTTGTGAGTGTTCAATGCGAATATTCTGGCTGTACAGTATTATGAACACGATTCCATTGTCTCTGGTGACATATTGATAGTGAAGGATAAAACCCCGACTGAAAACACTGAGCTGCTCATGACGTTTATTCTGCATTAACATGTCTCATGTGTTGGCTCATCTATGGCCTGAAGAACATGCACTAAGCCTCCTGTAGATGCAGGGTAACAGTGTGTCTGTCTGTGTGTGTCAGCGCTGTGCACACACAGACACACATGGGGTGTAGCATCAGAGCGAAACAACAACCTGCTGATTACCAATGCTGATGTGAACTGTGAGTCAGAGCAATGAAACAGAGTAAAAAGCTAAATTCATTATCTGCTCAACCTTCAGAAACGTTAACATCCCATGTAGGAAATATTTTACTATGATGACAGACTTAAATGTACTGCTGCTTCATCATCTCATGCAGGTAGTTACTACTGCAATCTAACAGTAAGTGAGTCTTGGTATACCATAGCCACAAAGCTGGAGCAGGGCAGTGGTTAGCATGTGGTTGTCTCGCAACCTCAAGTCTGGGGGACGGGAGGGGAAACAATGCGTTGCAGTATTTTGAATTTGACTGGAGCAACAGTTTTGGCCACAATGCTACTTTACATATAGCTCATTTAAGACAAGCTCACATACTATGTATTGCAAAATCTTTACATTTTGCTATTTCAGAGGTCAAATGGCACAGTGATTCCTAGAGTAGATTCATACTAATTGAATCTTGTCTGTTTGAAGCAACTCTTACTCATTTTGAAGTTGTTCATTGATGTATAGCTCCAGCATAAATTAAACACCAGTGAGTAAGAGGAGTCTCCCAATTGGTTTTGGCTGGTTTTACCCATTACAAAAGTTAATTAACTAGTCTTTGTTGTGAATTGTTTTGTTTGTTAGGATCATCTTTGGGGATACAGACTCTGAGTCTGAAGACAGGGAGCCAGAGGGGGCTAAAAAGAGGAGACACATCAATTTCTCTCAGACTCCATTGCCTCCNCGGTGCACTTCCAATGCTTCCAGATGGGGACTGTCCTTTACTTATGTGACCCAGTGTCACATGAGTGATGGAGACGGGGTGGGACAGGGAGATGAACAAATGTCCACGGTCTCCCAAGAAACACCAACATTCACCAGGACGTAGTGCTGAATGTCCCTGAGGGGAGAAGATCAAATATTTTAGCCTCCACAGTTAAACAACAGTTTTCATGTCCATGTTGTTTCATATTTAACAACAGAAGACATTAAAATGGAATTGTGTGTGTGTGTGTGTGTGATCTGTACCTGAATCACCCTTTGCTTGATTTTGGGTCTAAAATCAATGCAGAGCATCCTCACGATTGATCTTGGGTCTGGTGGGGGCCAAAATGTTTCAGAGGACAAATCGTATTGAATTCTGGCTCCTGCTCAAACAATCAAAGGGACACATGTTAGAAATCAACAAGTTCTGCTCATAAAACGCAAACATGAATCATAATGACACAGATGAAGACTGTGAGGATTACCGACCTTGTGAGGCTAGGGCAAAGTTTGGGATTGTGTCTGTCAGGGGAGCAAACATGTCCATCCTTTGCCTGAAGGACCAGAGTTCCTGCTGCGCATCTTTTAACTACAGCTTTATATATGCTACCACTGAGAGACAAAACACACAAAATGTCAGAAATATGCTTCTTTCTAAGCAAGGAATCTGAACCAGAGGCTACTCTAAAACATAATCATAATAATACATTTATTTTGTATAGCACTTTTCACAATACTCAAAGTCGCTTAACAGGGAAAAAAATAAAAACAAGAACAAAACAAGTTAAATACAAAACATGATTTAAAATCATGTTGAAGTCACTCACCAAAATACAAAGGTAGCAGGAGGAGAGAGCAGCTGATGGCAATCAGAACATGTCTCAGTTTTGGAAATACGGAGCAACAAGCACGGCGTTTAGAGCTCCCCTTAAAAAAGTCAGCAGCTGTTTCACTGTTGACTTTTTGTGACACATCCAGATTACCAACAGGAAAGTTGTGGCGATTGCATTGATGGCGCCTCCTTTTCCTGAAGACCCTGCAAAACACAACAGAAGTTAGATGAGGATGAAAAATGCATGAAATTATAGGTGAATTAAATAGTGTGACATTTTAACCCACCCCTGTGTACTTGTAGGGCCTGTAACTTGGAAAATATGCAACCCAGTCTCACGGCAATTTGTAAAATAGTCACGAATTTTAATCTATTGTTTCGTGTCCTGGGACACGATTTGCCCAAACTTTTTCGTGTTCCCCAGCACGAATTTCAAACCAATGCATTTCAATTGGAATTACCTTTCGTGTCTGGGACACGTTTTTTTCCCCCACCAGACAGCACATATACTGTGATCTTTTTGTCGTTCTTTTCTTCCGACATTCAGACATGAACCAGTCCTACTGTTTTTCCCACACTAATAACTACAAAGATCACTATAAATATGTGGGCACCCACACTGACCAACGTTAGTGTAATCTGAAAAGAAGGAAACTTGCAGGAAAGCGGCGACCACAAGATGTACTGTGATCGCAACAAGTGTATAGTGTAAAAGAGTACATGGTATTGTGGGATTTTTGGTGTTTTTATTACACCAGCAGTGTTTGAGGGAAAACACACACACACATATATATAAATTCCTGTTTTTTTGTTGTTGTTTTTGTTTTAGCTCAATGGACATAGCTGAAGGCTGCATGATTAACTTCAGACCATAAAACTATTATAAAACTCTGAGCAGCTTCTGATGGCAGTGGGGAGGAGAAAACCCTTTTAACAGGGGGAAAACCTCCAACAGTAACAGGCTCAGAGTGTACGGCCGTCTGCTTCGACCTGGAAGGTCCTGGACTTTGGAATCCCTTACAGTTATTAAAGGTCTCTTAAAGGTGGTAGCTGGTCTGAAGTTTACCTTTTACCCTAAAACTGTACAGACAGGTGTGGTGAGCGTTTCCCCAGTTGTTCTCAATCTGCAGCCTCACGTGGTTGAAAACGCTGTCTTTTGGATTCTGGAGGGAGACGAGAGAGAGAAATATTAATGACAAGAAATGGGAGGACAGGAAATGTCATATATAATTCTGATGCACTTGGCATCTATGTGGACTCTGTAGCATGTGCATGTTTTGCATCTATTTTAAAGAGCAGTTTGCAGCTTTTTCGACTTTTTTTTTGTCCAGTGCGGATATTTTGCATTGATTTTTGTCACAAAACTTTAGAATGTGGAAA
>NW_007578119.1:251209-266334 GCF_000690725.1 Stegastes partitus | reverse complement strand
GAGGAGGCCCTGATTGATTTTTCATGTAATGACCCTACATGTGAAAACAAACACTACAGCAACTTACCTGACCAAAGGCTCCTTGTAGGAGACAGTGGGGGTCCCATCTTCTCCGTAGTATCCGGCCTGTTGTTGCCGTAAACTCCTTCGTGCCATGGCTGAAGAACTCATCTGTGTGCAAAATATCCTGCAGAAGTGTTGAATGCTTTCCTCAGTCACAGTTGTTTCTGAACTTCTCAGCATTTATAGCTCCGTCAACGTCACATGACGTCATCACAGGGTTGCCTTTGATGAAGAACCCTGATTCATTCAATATGCAAATTGGGTTTCAATGTTGAGCTGATGCCCCAGTCTCACTTTAAACACAATCACATACACAGTCACACAAACAACATTGTTGTGGTGATCCTCTTGGAGTCATTTCACTTTTGCAGATTTTCTTTTGACCTCATCACACAAAGTGTGAAACCAAAGTTAGCTTTTTTTTGTCTCAGTGCTTACTATGAGGCTGAAGTCAGTTTCTGAGTCTGCACATAAGGGAAAAGTTAAGGGAAACTTACCTCCGACTTTCCACGTTTTAACCATGTAAAGCTGTGTTAAAAAAAAAAAAAAAAGGAGAATATGTTTTTTTGTTTGTTTGTCTCCAAGTGATTTTAAAATCGTTAAAAAAGTTAAGTAATGTTAGGGGGGCTGGACGTCTCCGATTTCCTTGTTTTTGACACTGGGTGGGAGGTGTGTGCACACATGCGTATCATGAAAAGAGGTTCTTGAATCCTTAAAAATCTTCAGGAAGTCCGTTTAACTGTCCATTGGCTCAGACATCAGTCATTTGCTTGAATCAGCACCGTTGGAGTGTTTCATTTGTTAGCAGGCTCACTGTTAACTAACCGTTAAATAGCCACTAACTAACTAGCTGTAAGCTCACGCACTGCGTGAGTGGTCGAGCAAGAGTGTGAGAATAGTGCGTGCGTTTGCTGCCTAGGTAGACAGAAGTGTGCCTTTTAACCATATGTTATAATTAAGTATGTTTGGAGCTATTATGTATTCTGAATGTGTATTTTGCACTGAGCCTATGATTCTGTTTCGTATTTTCCTACTGAGCACAGTGTACGGCCTTGAAGATAACATGGCCGGTGAGAACTGGGAGACAACGGAAACTCCCCTATTTTATCAGTTGCTTTAAATCACATATGTCAAAGTCAAGGCACGCGGGCCAGATCCGGCCCGCGAATGAATTATCTATGGCCCCCTGGATGATATTTAATTACTGTTAGAACTCACCCGCAGGCCACAGCTGCCCACTGGTGTTTTGCACGCACCAACACTACATTCCCCACAATGCAACGGTAGCCTGCGAAGTCACTGCAGCGCAGCAAGCGGCTTCATTATTCATCAGCAGTCAGAGCAGAGGTCAACTTTCAGCTACCCCCCTCCTCAAAAATGGCTAAACGGAAGGTGGATGCTGAGAACAGGGGGTTTCAAGCCAGGTGGGAGGCAGAGTACATGTTCACGGAGGTAACATGTACTCTGCGTGGAGAAAGTGTGTCTTCTGTGTGGAGAAAGTTTGGCTGTAATGAAAGAATATAATCTAAGAAGGCATCATCAAACATCTCAGAAACACACAGACAAAGACAAGAATACTGACACGGAACAAAAGCTACAGAAGGTGGAAGAATTAAAACGAGGACTTAAGACCAGGCAGGCTCTGTTCACAAATGCCAAAACACAAAGCGAGACTGCTGTCCAGGCTAGTTTTATTGTGGCAGAAGAGGTCGCAAAATCAGCCCGGCCACTTACAGAAGGAGAGTTTATCAAAAACTGTTTGCTTGAAGTTTGTGACGCCGTGTGCCCAGATAAAAGGCAACTATTTTCAAACGTGAGCCTGAGCAGAAGCACCGTTGCTGAACGTGTAGACCACCTTTCCACCAATCCAAAAGAACAGCTTGTGGGAAAGGGAAAAGATTTCATTGCATATTCTCTTGCTGTGGATGAGAGCACAGACACATCTGACATTGCCCAGCTGTCAATTTTTGTCCGTGGAGTAGACTCCAGCCTGTGCATAACAGAAGAGTTTTTGGCATTACGCCCTATGCATGGCACAACTACAGGACAAGATCTGTATGAAGAGGTATCCAGATGTGTAAATGAGATGGAGCTGCCTTGGGAAAAACCCCTGGGATTGACAACAGACGGAGCACCCGCAATGTGTGGGCACAGGAGTGGATTGGTGGCAAGGATGCGTGAGAGGATGCGGGAGGAAAACGTCACAGATGAGCTGACAGCTTATCACTGCATCATACACCAGGAGTCATTGTGTGGCAAAGCCTTGAAAATGGAACATGTAATGAGCACCATAACGCGAGCAGTTAACATCATCAGAGCCAAAGGTTTAAATCACCGCCAGTTCAAGGCATTTCTGGGCAAGTTAGACACAGAGTATGGTGACTTGCCGTATCACACAGAGGTGCGATGGCTAAGCCAGGGAAAGGTGCTGCAAAGATGTTTCGAGCTGCGTGAGGAGATCTGTCTGTTCATGGAAAGCAAGGGGAAAGACACAACAGAGCTCCGAGATGAAACGTTCCTGTGTGAAATGGCGTTTCTGTGCGACATCACGAGCCATCTGAATGTGATGAATCTGCAGCTGCAGGGACGGGGGCATGTCATCTCTGATATGTACAGTACAGTGAAGGCGTTTAAAACCAAGCTGAGTCTGTGGGAGACGCAGATGCGGAAAGAAAACTTGAGCCACTTTTCCAGCTGCCAGACCATGAAAGAGAAGCTCTCTCCCGCTGTGTTCCCGAGCGCACAGTTTGCTGATAAACTCAACATACTTGCCGCCGACTTCCTGACTTTGAAGCCCAAAAAAGCAGGTTTGAACTGCTCAGCAATCCTTTTGCAGGTGAGGTAGAAAAGCGCACCACCAAATCTACAAATGGAGTTGATTGAGCTCCAGTGCAATGACACACTGAAGGAAAAATAGGAGAGAGTGGGTGCTGCTGACTTTGCACGTTTCATCCCAGACACAATGCCCCTGTGCATCCAAGCTGCTCGGACGCTCTCTATGTTTGGCAGCACATACCTGTGTGAACAACTTTTCTCTTTGATGAAGCTAAACAAAACGTCACACAGGGGCCATCTTACTGATAAACACCTTCACTCAATCCTGAGGATTTCCTCAGCTCAGAGCCTGACCCCGAACATTGATGAACTTGTACAAAAGATGAGACACCTCCAAGTATCAGGCTCAGCCTCAGACAAGTGAGCATCACAGAGCAGTAACGTAATTTCAGTTTTTAATTCAGTGAAATTTTTACATTTGTTTCTACAAGACGTGATTTTTCTTTGAAGGAAGTATTGTTTTGTCTGTGTGCCATAGATTTTTGTATTTTATTTTATTTTATTGTATTTATTTTTCAGTTGAATGGACTCAGGGAAAATTGCAGATAAGAGCCATGAGAAAGAATACAACTGATTTGATTTATTTTTTTTATTTTCTCATTTTACTATTTGAAAGCAGTGATTGGTAGGATCATAGAGCAGCACAATAATGCATTTTCAGTTTATAATGCATGCAATTTCATTTATGCATTTATCTTGATATTAAGACACATATTTTGTTTTTAAAGGACATTTACTTTTTTGCTGTTTGCCTGTTGAAAATGTTTTCCCTTGAAGTTACTGACAGAGCCATAACGAAATATTGCTTTATACATTTAATGTACAGGACATGTGATTTTTCTTTGAAGGAAGCTCATTTTTGTCTGTGTGCCTGTTGAAAAATGTTTTCACTTGAAATTACTGACAGATCCATAAGAAAATATTGCTTTCTTCATTTAATCATTAAATAATATACACTGTGTTAGGTCTTGGCTCAATAGGCTATGTGCAATCATTTCAATATGTTTTAAAAAACATTGAACCAGTCTGGCCCTCGGCTTGTATCAAAGTTGCTTTTTTGGCCCTCTGTGTATTTGACTTTGACATCCCTGCTTTAGATACACGCCTTTTGGACAACACACACACTTTGTATTCAATCCAAGCAGTTTGTGTTTACATTTCAGTGAACGTCCACATGAACAGTGGTTAGCCTGTTCACGTCACAGTAGTTAAACTTGGTAGCGTACAAGTCCAACCTCTGACTGTAATGTCCTAGTCCAAGAAGATATCTGTAACCTGAAAGCAAAAAAACTCAGTTCAGCTGGACATGAGATTCCTCTCTGTCCCTCTGAATCCAGCGCTGCAAAACTTTACCTGTGACCTAAAATAAATTCCACAAGATTTCTCCGGCTTGTTCTTGGACTTCCAACTGAAGAATCGGGTCTAACACATAGATACGTACAATAAAGGCTATATGTCTTAAGGCCGCGAAGGGCATCACCCTTCTGCCATGTTGACACAGGGAAGCTCACTGGCGGAACCTGTGGTACGTGAAGGAAGGTGAGTGATCTGCACAAACATAAATATGCTTATCTCGCTGAAATCTTGACGAATTACAAACGGTTTGGTTTTTTACAAACATTGCTACAATTCAAATGACAAAAATACAAATAAAATACAAAATAATTAAAATACAAATTGTTGCTGGCCGTGAGAGTGTATTTAACCCGCATTTAGTTATTTATTTATTTGGTTATTTATTTTATTTATTTCCGGGTCAATTGTCTTTGACCTCATATTTCCTATAAATACGGGTCAGAGAGTTCACTTTCGTCTCCGTCCCGATCACTGAGTCGCTGATTAGCTCTCGGCCGCTCCTCGGGAAGTCAAACAATATCACTCAATTCAAAGGTAAAAAGAAAAGTGACTTTCATGTAATGTAACCCAGCCGAATTGTAGATAATGTTTTAATTTTATTGCCGCGCTCCCGTAGTTTGGAGTTTTATTTTTGTTTTGGCCAGTCTTTTTGGTTTTTTGTTATTAACGCTCGAACGGCTATGGGGTTTGGTATGCGTAGCGCCGCATTCACTGAACTGATAAATATGATAAATAATTTAACTCTTAAACTCTGGTTGAGTAGTTTAGAATGCACTTTTGAATTTGATTTTTTTTCTTTGTGATTGATCAATGTTCAATTAATTTAATTGATAGATTTTTTTGTGATTATCAATGACAAATTAATTTGATTAATTGATTTTTTTCTTTGTGATTCATCTATATCAAATTGATTAGATTAATTACTTGATTTTGTGTGATTTATCAATGTCCAATTAATTTGATTAATTAATTGATTTTTTGTAATTTATCAATGACCAATTAATTTGATTATTTAATTGATTTTTTTTGTGATTCATCTATAGGAAATTGATTTAATGAATGAATTGATTCTTTGTGGGTTCAAAAGTTATGTGTATTTTTTTTTTCGAACCTTTTAGGTCAGGTTCCCCCCCCCCTTTTCCCCTGGATTGTTTTCCGAATCCATTTCCACCCAATTCACCTGGCGAGCCAGATCAAAGAACTGGCAGGAGAAAAGCACCCACGTACCTACCGGACGACCTGTTGTGACTGACAAAGAAAACACATGTGCTCAATTTTCTTTTCCCTTTTGAAGATTATATATAGAATCATTGTTGTTGGTAATCCATTATTTTTTTCTTTATTTGAAATGGTGTATTGAGTGTATTTGCTATTTATGTTGTGAAGAACTTTTCTTTTGTTAATACATTTCATATTCAAACGGCACTACTGCCTCCTGTGTTCATTCACAATCCAGGCTCCGTCAAAGAACTAGGTCTCTGTTGCTGCTAATTGTAGCTGCAGTCAGTCATATAGCCCACATGCGCTACATGTAACATAATTATCCATAAGTGAAGTGTTATAACTACACCTCTGACATTAAAAACAAACCAAACCATTTGAAAATCGGTAGAAAATTGAGCAAGTTATTGGTTATTTAAAAAGTACATGCAACAGTACAACACAATGTTATGGGTGAGCGAGCATACCGTTTCAAGATGGCCGCCAATGTGGCCTTGCGATTCCATTGGCCGACAGCGTGGACAAGACATCTAGTCTTTATTATACATATTTATGTTTTTGACAGCATAACAAATAATCAGTGAACTTCCTGTACATCAATCGCATATTAAACCTTGCATAGCATTCCGACGTCCGGGTCCCGGGACGTGACTACCTTTCAAAACATTACAGCCATGTGTGTTCGCTCCTCAATCAAGTTTCTCAACAATATGCATATCATATGACAGCTTAGAGTCACGTCTTTCCGATGATACAAACATTTTTGACCTGCAGCAACCGCAGTTTTGACACAAAGAGTTTTTTGTACAGAACAGCAAAATGTTAAAATTCGACTTTTCTTACTTTCGAAGGCTCTCTGCAGCTTAAACATCGCTCATTCCTCACCAGCTTGGTCTCATTCTGTCCGTACAGATCCAGTGAAAAATAATTCAATAAAATAACTTGGTCCACAACACGTATTACATCCTCAAAGGCACAAATGCTGCAGTAATGTCTTCCCAGCTTGAGATCAGCTCCAGCTGTTTTAATCATTTCTTCTGGCAAAATCAGGCAGAATCTATTTCAGATCGCTATATGTGCTACACAAGGGTACACGGAAGTATTAGCTTTTGATTGACAACTAGTTTGGCCAATAGGAGGGCTTTGGGAGGTGACTGACACCCTGAAGAGCCAACGAGTGTCTCAGACAGTCAACCCTTAATGCGCAAGTCCCACTGTTGCAGATTCAACCAGTAGGGTTTCACACACTCTTTGGCGCTATAAACCTCTAGCCAATGGGCAGACAAACACGCCGGTGTATGGGATGCCAAGATTTGTATTTTTTTTGTTGACACAAGAACATAAGACATTAAATACCTTAAAACAGACTTAATGGACAGCCCTGCCTAATTCCACGGTTTGTACAGAATCTGGATGTTGTACCACATGTTATTTTCACTGAGCTGTTACATCCTTTATCTAAATTTTTTTACCACTTTTTCAAACTTTTTTCCAAATCCAAAAAACTCAATAGTTTTAACCATAAACTGGTGACTGATTGTATCAAATACTTTATAGAAATCCACAAACAGAATAAGGCTTTCATCAGGAATATAGTAATTATAATCAATCGTGTCCAATATTAATCTTATGTTATTGACTATGTTCCTTCCAGGTAGAAATCCCGATTGCTCCTCATCAATAATGTCATTTAAACCAAGTTTTAGCCTTTTGGCAAAATTTGAAGCAAATATTTTGCCATCATCATTATTCAGTAGACTCATCAGTCTCCAGTTCTCAATACTAAGTTTGTCCTTATTTGGTTCAGGGATTAGTCTAATTAGACCTTGTTTCAGGGTTGAAAGTAACTCCTCTTTTTCTAAAGCTTCTTCAAACATTGCTGCCAAAAATGGTACTAATGTCTTGTTATAATCTTTGTAAAATTCTCCTATAAACCTTAGGCTACTCAGCTACTCAGTAACAGTAGTAGAGGGTCTTTCAAAGAAATCCAGAAAAGGACGCCACAGTTTATAGAAATTGTTTTCTGAACCAACCTCAAATTGTAGACCTGGTTTTTTCCAAATCCATACAGGACATTACATCTTTTAACCACTGGGAATGTGAAGAGGATGAGGAGTCCCTCCATTTGAGCAAAATAGCTTGTCTGGCCAAGAAAAATTAAAATTTCAAGACTTTTAACTTAGAGTTTGGCAAGTTAAGGTTGGGGCCACTCCAAAAATAGCACAGAGTGGATCTGGTTTAATTTGATGCTGTAGGACTTCAGAAATTGTATAAAAAATGGAATTCCAAAAGTTTAGCAATAACAGACAGGCCCAAAACAAATGAAGCAAAGTACCAGGTGCACTTCCACACTTTCCACAAGTTGGGTCAACATCTGGATATATGCGTGCCAACTTAACCTTTGACAAATGCACACAATGGACAATCTTAAATTGAATGAGTGCGTGTTGAGCACACATTGATGAAGTATGCACCTGGCCAAGGATAGAATCCCACAGCTCCTCTGTAATGGTAAAATCTAGATTTTCTTCCCATTTGGATTTAATAATAGCATCAGAAGGATACTGAAGATCTTAAATAAGGTTGTACAAAGCTGAGATTACACCCCTAGAAGTTGGATTGACTGTTAGAAAACTGTCCACTAGAATATCTGGAGGTTTATGAGGGAAATGTGCCGTCGTAGTCTGCATATAGTGTCTGACCTGTAACAAGCAAAAACACTGAGCAGAGGCAATACCAAATTTGGAGGACAGTTAAGAAAAACTTGCAAATTGTCCTTCTACATATAAATCAGCAAAGCATTTTAGACCCCTCCTGTGACAGATGCGGAATGCATTGTCTGTTGTTGTCAGAACAAATACGTGGTTTGCAGCAACCGGACTCTGAAGTGAGAAAGACCAGAGACCAACACTTTTTCTAAACTGGGACCAAATTCTAAGAGATTGACGAACCCCTTTATTGACATTAGGTGAGGACAAGGCAAGAAGAAGTGCTGGGCCTAAAATTGAAGGTAATGAAGTCTTATTGTCTGCATGGGACTCCATGATGATGAGGTGATGTTGGTTCCAAATAACAGTGTTTCCAATACAGCATACACCTGATATTTGTTGCTCAATAGTAGTGTTGAAATTTGGGTAGAGCCATACCTCCCATCCTCTTAGGTTTCTGAAGGAGAGCCTTCCTCAGTCGTGAATGCTTACCATTCCAAATAAATGAAGTAATTAAGGAATCCAAAGATTTAAAAAGGATTTAGGAATCAGAATGGGAAGACACTGAAACAAATATAGGAATTTTGGAAGCAGTGTCATTTTTACAGAATTAATTCTGCCAATTAAAGACAAAGATAACGGAGACCATTTACACAGAACTTTTAAAGAAATGACTACTTTGAGAGTAACATTTGCAAGGCCGTTGTCTCGAACCTTATCGTTAATCACAAACAATTCACTCTTCTTCATATTATTTTTGTACCCAGGAATCTTACTGAAACCATCCAATGTGTTAAGTACAGCAGGTAAAGAGGTGGGCGAATTGGAAAGGAACAACAAAAGGTTGTCGGCTTAGAGTGAGACTGTGCTCAATGCCACCCCTCCAAATGCCTTGTATGTCCCCACTGTCCCGGACTGCAATTGCGAGTGGTTCAATCGCCAAGGCGAAAAGCAAAGGGCTTAAAGGACAGCCCTGTCTTGTTCCATGGTGAAGCTCAAAATAGTCAGAATATCGACAGTTGGTTAGGACTGAGGCCAAAGGACTGGCATAGAGAAGCTTAATCCAGGAACAAAATAAAGGGCTGAAACCGAACCTGTCTAAAGTAAAAAAAACATACAGTATATTCTCACTCAACCCTATCGAAAGCTTTTTCAGCATCTATAGCAATAAGACATTATGATTAGAAGTGTAAATGTTATTAAGAAGCCGTTTTACGTTAAAGAAGGAATGGCGATTCTTAATAAAGCCAGTCTGGTCGGGTGATATTATGGAAATGAATTATAGGTTTGCCCAGAGACGACTGTTCATAATTTCTTTTTTCTAGGTTAAAAAAAGTACTTAGTGAATTTATCACCTTGCTCTAGCCAACTTCTCCTAGATCTAACAAAAGTGCTCTTGGCTTTTTATTCATAAATTTTGTCCAGTTTGGCTTGTGCAGTTGTCAGATCCTCCATTTCTTCTTCAGACAAATTCAATTTACTTGATAATTCTATGATTTTTGTGACCATTTGAGATTCTCACTATTCAAACCTTTTGCTTGTCTTCAGTGTGTTATGAATGTTGTTATTGTGGTTCATGTTGGTATACCATTGTTATTAGTGTTTGTGACTATTTGTGCTTTTGTGGTTCTTATGGTTTAGTTGGTTGAGACTATTTAGTTAAGTGCTACGTTGACAGTACCGTGAGTGAGAAGTGTAGCATGTTTGATGTCTTCCAGCCACTGTTGATGTGTTCTGATGACAGAATAAAAGCACTTGCATGGAACAGTGTCCTTAAAATACAAAAACTCCTGTTCCAGTGTCATTCTTCCACACAGCTCCCCACAATATCTTGCCTTTTTGGCATATGTTGGAATTCTTAATGTAGTCTGCTTTTATATGTACATTTGATTTTTATTATTTATTGTTGTTCATTTAGCTTGTTTCAATGCACCGTCCAGAGGCAGCTACTTATATTTTCGTCATGCCCCCACGTATGATGACAGTAAAGCTATTCTATTCTATTCTATTCTATTCTATTCTAACAAATGGAACATTTTCTCCCACCCCTCCCCTCCAACCCACACCTCCCTAAACCCAATCCTGTCCTCTTCTTTCATGATTGAAACCATGAAAGAACTGTATACCACCATATATACACATACCCCTACTCACACAGCATGTACTTGTATTACAGACATAATGCTGAGAAAATGAACACAAAAGGATAAAAAGC
This sequence comes from Stegastes partitus, assembly GCF_000690725.1. Lineage (NCBI taxonomy): Eukaryota > Metazoa > Chordata > Actinopteri > Pomacentridae > Stegastes > Stegastes partitus. The sequence continues at coordinate 255,936 of NW_007578119.1, read as the reverse complement.
AGCACTAATTAAATAAGTAGGATAAATAAGTAAAAAAAAAAAAAATAATAATAGGAGGAAAACAACTGAGTAGATTAATAAGAAAAAGATATATAGGTAAAGTGAGGATAAAATAAGTTTAAAAAATTAGATAATGATAATTTAAAACAAAATTGTAATAAAATAGAAGTGAAAAGGTGGATGGATGGATGTATACACCTACACATACATACAGACACACACACACATATACTTGCATTTATACAGACATACACATGTGTACAAGCTCTCCTGCATACAAATTAGATAGGATGTACAGAGAAGAGTCAAAAGAGTTCTATGAACCACTGCTAGCACCCGGGAAGCCCTACGTGGACTAGGATCCAGACACTGGCGGGACATCAATGCCGATCTCCATCGTTTCCATTTACTGGCACAGGAGATATTAAAGGGCTGTGTGGCAGACAGGCAGCAAGGTGGGCACTCACCACACAAACACAAGACAAAGGCAATATCATGCACCTCCCCTGGAGAAACATGTCGCAGGGAGCCGATTGGCATTGTCAATTAATGGTCTCCAAATTGAGTAAAATATATCAGAAGAGCCTTTCAGTGAGAATTTAGTTTTCTCCAGTTTGAAGAGGTACATGACATCCTGCAGCCAAGATTTAAATCAAGGGGGCAATGGGGCCTTCCAGACAAAAAGGATTTTCCAACATGTGATCAGAGAGGTGAACGCAATAACAGACTACGATACACTTTTTGCTTCGTGCAATCAATACAACATACACATTGACTGGCACAATCCATCTGACTGGCACTTTTGTATCAGCCAGGTGGATATTGCTTATGTAGCAAGTCACGATAGAAATCTTTATGATAACACGAAATAATCTTTTGACAACAAAAACAACAAAAGCAGTAATTGTAAGAATAAAACCAAAACAGAAAGTGTTCAGGTATTTGATACTTTATTAAGCTTTAAATCGGTTGTCAGGTTCTAAGTGCAAAGTCTGTCAACATCATTGTGGTACCTAGAAACAGCAGCTTTGTGTTTACAGATTGGGCAGATGTGCATGCAGAATGCAGAATGTGCATCACATTCGTTACCACCATCTAGTGGACATATTGCAGATTGCAGTCATCCTGCACCTGCTACAGCTGAATACTGAGTACTGTTTATTCCACCATGACAAAAGGTTCTGACACGTTTCGTTTGTTAATATACAAGTTATACGAGTTAACTTGAGTAGTTAACAGGCCTTATTTTATGTCACACAAAACACTAGACAACTACAATTTCTGATTTGCATATTCTCTGTGTAAAATCCTTTATCTTTCTCTCCTCCCTTTTCTAGCGTTGCAGATTTTTAACAATGAATCAGGTAACACTGTTCAGGTGGCTGTAACACTCCTTTAAGGTTTAAGAGCACGTGATAGTCAGAATGGATCAATACAAACACTCTTTCTCATCACCACAAAGTGTAACTGTCAGATGGTTTTGTCTCTTTTTGTGTCTTTACTTAGAATGCATTTAGGAAAGTGAAGTTACCGAGCAAACCTTAGGGGGGTCTCCCACACTGGGGGTTGTGTGCGATCTGATGCTGGGGGTGCTGTCTGTGGGTCCCTTCGGCCCGCTGCTTGGGGGGCTCCCCACCTCATTGTGAGGATCCCCTTGTCTGCCAGGTTTGGGGTCTGGGTGTCGGCGCTCCCAGCGGTCATGGTCTGCGACTCCTCCCGGTGTGGACGGTCCCAATGGTAGCCTTTCCCACAATCCCTCAGTGCCATGCCATGCTTCCTTTAGTCGAGTGGTGTGTGAGTGTGTGTGTGTGTGTGTGTGTGTGTGTGTGTGTGTGTGTGTGTCTGCATGTGCCATATGTGTATCTGTATGCATGGAGGGCAGGAGGAATGGGTTTTCTTTTATAATATTCTTAAATGTTGTAATGTTTTTAAATGATGTAATGTTTATAAATGCTATGTTGTTTTTAAATGCTGTTAAACACTTTGTGTTGCTGTACTGTATGAAAAGTGCTACATAAATAAAATTTGATTTGATTTGAAACAAGTGCTCAAATTCGACACCAAACATGCTGATCATTCTTTACATATAAAATGTGAACAAGTAAATACATACAAATTAATGCAATAGTGTATGGTTCAAATGTAATATATTAATTTTCATAATTTAATATAAAATAAATTCTAGAAAATACACAAAAATTTCCTTTAATATAGGATAGTTTTAGCACTGTTGACTCGCAGCAAGAAGGTTGCCGGTTCGCGTCCCGGTGGGGGCACCGGAATCTTTCTGCGTNATCTTTGGGGATACAGACTCTGAGTCTGAAGACAGGGAGCCAGAGGGGGCTAAAAAGAGGAGACACATCAATTTCTCTCAGACTCCATTGCCTCCTATTCCCCTGCCTACTCCTGATGTACCCAATAGCTACCAATATCCTGAATCGTCTCACTTTGCAGGTATGTTATTGTTTTTCACTTGAATAATTCTGTAAGCATTGCTTTTGGTAATATCCACTGCATCTTACTTCTGACATGGGACTGACGCAGGTTAGGTAACTTGATATGCTCAGCACTTATAACAGGTTCCAGCCAGATGTGAATCATAAACATGTTTGATTTGCTGGTATGATGGCATATTGTCATATTAATTTTCCACAGATATACCCCTTGGCCCCATTACATCTGGGCCTCTCAGCCCTCTACAGCACTACAACAGCCATTCTGAACGAGGTCATTACACAATATATTCTCAATCAATATTCTCTTATAATTATTTAGAAATTCATTCAGTTTGTGATCATTTTTGGGTTTATCTCTTATCTTATCTCTACTCAGCTCCAGTGCCTCCAGTGGCTACCCCTGTCCCTAACATGCGCCAGGTGTCCACAGCACCTCGGTCAAATGATCAAGGGTATTTGTTCAACCCAACACTTCGACTGGGGAGGGCGGGCGCTGGGCCTATTCCTTGCTCTGGTAAAATCCTTTCAATTTAAAATAGAGAGTTGTGACTACACAATGTTTATAGGTTGAATATGGAGAATGAGTAATCTATTGATCAAGGTAAAACTGTCAATTTTTGGGGGGACTAAATAGGATTTTTTAAAGGAGTTCATTCATTTTTTACCTCTTTATTGTAATTGTATTCTGCACCCCTCTAAACACCCCGTTGATGTATTATTTTTGAAAAAATATAGCTTTTAACAAGCATTCTCCATGATCAACCATTAAAAAAATAGATATTAAGAAACTGATGACAACATTTAAGTACTATGGTCTTAGTGACATCTTTATGAAAATAAAATGTTACAATTCTAAAACAACAGCTTTAATAGGTTTCTCTTCTCTTTTTGTAGCTGCTCAGCTGCACATCCTAACATTGCTTGAACATGTTAAGGAACAACAAATGCAGCTTGCCACTGCAGTTAATAACCTTGCTGCAAGAATGGGGACAGAAACTCCTGTGGCTGAAATGCCTCATGATATCAGTCTCCCACTGGCTACCAGGTCTGAAGTGGAGGATCTGGAGCAATGGTTGAAAGATTCAGCGAACTCACGTGCTAAACAGAACATGGTGACTATGATTTTTATTTTTCTCATCATCAAGCTACTTTGTCTTGGCTCTACAAATTTGTTTGGTGCTTATACTGTATTGTGTTAGTTCTCTGCATATTCAATGCATCAGTCTCAGTGTCACTTGAGTACATACTTACATTCAGTAAGGACAAATAATTGATAAAAAAGAAATTCATGAATAGTAACTACTAATAAAGTGCAGTGTGTAAAATGCCATCTATGGCAGCAATATTCAATTCAAGATTCAAGAGCTTTAATGTCATTGTACAGTCACCTGGACAACAAAAATTTTAAAAGCAACTGCTATAAGATGCACTCGAAGGGAATGAAATGATGCAAAGCCTGCAAAGCTAGTTCAGGCAGACAACTAGAGTAGTGCTGATCCTGATCAGCTAATCGTCACATGCTCTCCTCATCCAAATAGGGCGGGTTTTTTAAACCCCGCCAGCTTACCTGCTCATCCCAGGCTATGCTCCCACTGATGCTATTTTCTGCTCTGCTGCTGCTCTGCTGCTTCTGGGTACAACTCATTGCTGCTGCTGCCCATGATGTCTTGCAAACCCACCACCTCCCCAGCATCCACCTGTGGGCTCTGTCTCTATGATTTCCTGCGGGGGTCTGCTTCATTCACTGTAATGTCTGGCAAGCAGATCATTCAGGGAATGACTACTGAGACAGAGCCTGATGCCAAACCTGCTGCAGCCATGCTCAAAGATGTGCTGTGCTTCAGCTTGCCATGCTTATACTCAATAAAGTATTTGTTCTCATTCCAGAGTTGTCTGACTGAAATAGATTAAAAGACAAACAACAGAATGTACACAACCACAATAAGTACAGAAATCTCATATTTAAACGTTAAGTGTTAAAGTGTTAAAGAAAATAGTGCATCTGAGAATTCAGAGCAGCAATGGCTCTGAGTTTTTGGACAGTTTATTGGTGTACTTATTTTTGTCTTTTATATTAAATACTTTTGTCTTTTCAGATTTCTGCGCTGGGTGCCGTTGGAGGTGAAAACACCAAAAGAGTTGTTTGGAATGTCCTCTCCAGGCTGTTCTCCAATGACGTTGCTAAAACAATAAACTGGAAAGGAGTGAATGGGAAGAGATCTTTCAAGGAAATGCACTCAAGAACTCTGCTGATCAGTAAGTATGATGTAA
>NW_007578119.1:241162-242764 GCF_000690725.1 Stegastes partitus | reverse complement strand
AATAAAACTCTGAGCAGCTTTTGATGGCAGTGGGGAGGAGAAAACCCTTTTAACAGGGGGAAAACCTCCAACAGTAACAGGCTCAGAGTGTACGGCCGTCTGCCTCGACCGATAGGGTCCTGGTTATACTTACCTCAGAACCCTTACAGACATTAAATTTCTCTTAAACATGGTAACTGGTCCCAAGTTTACCATGTACCCTAAAACTGTACAGACAGGTGTGGTGAGCGTTTCCCCAGTTGTTCTCAACCTGCAGCCTCACATGGTTGAAAACACTGTCTTTTGGATTCTGGAGGGAGACAAGAGAGAGAAATATTAATCATGACAAGAAATGGCAGGACAGGAAATGTAATATATCATTCTGATGCACTTGGCATCTATGTGGACTCTGTAGCATGTGCATGTTTTGCATCTATTTTAAAGAGCAGTTTGAAACTTTTTTGACTTTTTTTTGTCCAGTGCGGATATTTTGCATTGATTTTTGTCACAAAACTTTAGAATGTGGAAAAATTAAACAATGCACGTTAATAAAAAGTATCACTTTGATCATACGTACGTTCACTTTAAGGGTCTGGAACGCTGCGCCGTCCTGATCGTATGTCAGTGTTCCTAAAAAGGTGCCCTCATCACTCATGGTGTTCACTCCCTGAAAATGAAAAGACAAAGGGGATCAGTTGAACAAATCATTGTGAACTGTGGAAATCATGATGACAGATGTTTGTAGGATGTTTTCTGGGCAATGTGTGACTTACATAGACAGAAAACTCCCTCGGTGCACTTCCAATGCTTCCAGATGGGGACTGTCCTTTATTTATGTGACCCAGTGTCACATGAGTGATGGAGACGGGGTGGGACAGGGAGATGAACAAATGTCCACGGTCTCCCAAGAAACACCAACATTCACCAGGACGTAGTGCTGAATGTCCCTGAGGGGAGAAGATCAAATATTTTAGCCTCCACATTTGAACAACAGTTTTCATGTCCATGTTGTTTCATATTTAACAACAGAAGACATTAAAATGGAATTGTGTGTGTGTGTGTGTGTATGTGTGTGTGTGAGTGTGTGTGATCTGTACCTGAATCACTCTTTGCTTGATTTTGGGTCTACAATTAAAGCAAAGCGTCCTCGTTATTAGCCCTGGGTCTGGTGGGGGCCAAAATGTTTCAGAGGACAAATCGTGTTGAATTCTGGCTCCTGCTCAAACAATCAAAGGGACACATGTTAGAAATCAACAAGTTCTGCTCATAAAACGCAAACATGAATGAAAATGACACAGATGAAGACTGTGAGGATTACCGACCTTGTGAGGCTAGGGCAAAGTTTGGGATTGTGTCTGCCAGGGGAGCAAACGTGTCCATCCTTTTCCTGAAGGACCAGAGTTCCTGCTGCGCATCTTTTAACTGCAGCTTTAAATCTGCTACCACTGAGAGACAAAACACACAAAACGTCAGAAATATGCTTCTTTCTAAGCAAGGAATCTGAACCAGAGGCTAGTCTAAAACATGATTTAAAATAATGTTGAAGTCACTCACCAAAATACAAAGGTAGCAGGAGGAGAGAGCAGCTGATGGCAATCAGAACATGTCTCAGTTTTGGAAATA
>NW_007578119.1:219617-241072 GCF_000690725.1 Stegastes partitus | reverse complement strand
CCCTGTGTACTTGTAGGGCCTGTAACTTGGAAAATATGTATGAAGGTAGAACTTTACATAATTTCATTAAACATACTACAGTTATTGTACATAATAAAATCATCTGATTCCGAGGAGGCCCTGATTGATTTTTCATGTAATGACCCTACATGTGAAAACAAACACTACAGCAACTTACCTGACCAAAGGCTCCTTGTAGGAGACAGTGGGGGTCCCATCTTCTCCGTAGTATCCCGCCTGTTGTTGCCGTAAACTTCTTCGTAGCATGGCTGAAGAACTCATCTGTGTGCAAAATATCCTGCACAAGTGCTGAATGTCTGAATGTTTTCCTCTCTCTATGTATCTATCATCTATCTATTGTTTCGAAATCTTGATTTATAGCCACGCCAACGTCATGTGACGTCATCAAAGAGTTGCCATTGATGACGTAACTGTAAGCTGCTGAGGTCACTCGTTCATATTGTCATTCATGTGTTGGGGCTTGAGGATGCGCCCCGGAACATGTATTGAAAAATACCACAAGTTTTCTCCTCGTCAATTTGACCCGTGTTTAGCCTGCCTGAGTTTCATTGTCACTTAAGATAGGATATGTTGTGCAATATTGATGTTGTTATTAGCTATGTAGCGACAGTTACATGTTACAACTCACTCAGTTTGAAGCTTGTCCACGTTCATTGTGTCTTTTTTGTGCCGCATTTGTGTGCTATTTAGTGCCGCGATTCAAGCTAGCAGCATGGAGAAAGCAGTCAAAGCTACGTTTTGCACCCCTTGGTGAGCGGAGCGAGGTGTGTGTTATTTGAGTCTATAAAATTAGGAGAATATTAAAAGCTGTAAAATGCTTACATGTTTTATTTTCTCTGATATTACAAGTTACTTGAAATGTCACTTTATGTACATAAAGTCTGTGGGTTGTTTTTGTGCTAATGCAAATGTTGAACCGTGGAAAAATGTTGAATTTGTAGCATCTGAAAGATTTACTAGTCAGTGGTATTTGTGTTTATTTATAGTTTTCATGATGATCAAAGAAATGAAAGGACTGCACTGGTCAGAGACTCTCTGTGAGGGCTGCTACAGTGAAAACTTGCCGCTCCATCATCCTCCCAGATCATCTGATGTCCTGCACGCCCAAAATACGGATACCACAGCTGCAGCCAGAGACGTTAGCCAATTAGAGGATAAAGTTGATACGGTAAAATTACCTAACATTATCTGCTGAGCTATCTTGTGATATATTACACATCTACAAAGCTCAATTTGTGTTGTGGCCATTCCTCATGTTAAGGGCCTGGGTATCCTAAATGACTGTGAGGAAAATCACAAGCTTCTAAAAGAAAAAAGCTGCCAGAGTGGATGGTGTGAAGGAATGAGATAAATCAGGAGACTATGCCAAGTTTTGCACATTTCACTGAGTTCATGCAAAAAGAAGCACGGATAGCTTGCAGCCCTATTGCCTCCCGTCTCCTCATGAACACCAGAACCACAGACGATAGGCTTGAAACCCCTTTTGGACCACTTGAACCTCCAACTCCAAGCCAAGACTGCCCTGCTTAGTCGTAAAGGGAGCGAAACAAACCTTTCCCCTGAAAATATGGCGAAAACAACAGCTCCTCACAGATGGAGCCATTTCCTGTACAGTTGTGCCATTTTTTCTTTAGTATTTTTTATTTTTTAATTCACCCGTTAAGTTTTAGTGGCCATTTTCATAATTTGAATGAATCGATAAATCAAGAGATATTCACACAGAAAAAGCAAGTACAGACTTACATTCCTTACACCGTCCAAACCATCAAATTGGAATCAGAGCTCATGATTCAGTTAGGCAGTGACAGGTGGAACATTTCTTCTTTAAACCTCTTTCATCAAGGCCTCTGAGGCCTTTAGAGATAAAGCTTGTGGACGCCTGTGATTTAAAAACATCCCCAAAAGATTTTAAATAAATTGTTCTACAGCGAGGAACATCATCTCAGCAGTTACCAGCAATAAAATGTGAGAATTTCAGCAAACTCCATCAGTAAGAGAGAGATTTGACTTTATATTTTCATTCCTGTGGGGTGGAAACAATAATTCACGGTTTAGTTTGGTGATTCTCTTGATTTAAAAAAAAAAATACAGATACAGTTGGAGTTATGCTGTATTAAGTAACAAAGGGATGTGAACGTACAGGATCTGTGAGTTCAAGATTACAGCACTGCATCAATATTCAGGTCAACAGGTGTATCAGGTGTAATCCGATCTATAACTTGCCACCATCTTCCAAATATACTGCTGTCACCGATGCTGTTGTTCTCAGATTGTCCTGCTGTCAATGCCACCAACCTCAAGGCTCTCAAATCTCCCTAAAAACTAAAACACAAAGTTGCTGCTTTTTCATCTCAACACTTTTTTCACAGAAGGAAAACAACCTGAATGTCTGTTTGTTCACTTGTCATGTGCTATGAGGAGAACATCGGTGCAGTCTTTGGCCACCATGTGCTCCGCGGTGCTGTAATCTGCCTGTTATCTGATCTAATCCAATCAAATTGGCTCTAATCAGTGTAATACCTTTGGAAAGCACAGCAGATCAACTTTCTCCTAATTGCATTGCTCCCAAAACAAAGACGCAACATTAAAATCTAATTATTGACCTGTGAAGACTTTTCGATCCCGTGTCCTGTGCAAACATTTTTAATTTGCTGCGTCTTTGCCGTAGTCAAAAGCAAACAACACTTCTGACACTTATCTTAGACCTTGTAATTGTACACAATTCTCTATGTAGATTAGTTTTCTGGTGGCTGTGTATTGAACTGTCCTTTAACTCATCAATGAATCACTTAATTGGTTGCAGTCTATATCTAGAAGGTGATTTCACTGCATCCGCTTTATTTTAACTGTTTCCTATTTGAAACAGTTTCTGCTCCTCGTTGATCTTCATATCCACTCAAACATATGGAAAACTCTTTTCTTTGTCTCTAAAAACTTAAACAAAGTTGGACGCAGGTTATGTAAACACAGAGCTCCTTTTGATTTAATTACTCTTCATCTTGTTTTGGAGATCTTTTACCTCTTTTTCCTGTTTCAGGTTCATTTTTTCTCATCTGAAATCAACCTGTTTGTGCCATTAGCGTGCATGTACTTTAAATATTTCATTTTTTTGTGCTGCAAATAATCTAAAAAAATCAAAGTTTAAAGTTCCGTTTTTATGCTGATGACACTGCTTGCATGCATCATCTATTATAAGTTATTTTTTCTTGACAATAGTTGAAGTCCTGTGATGTGGGTTGGAGAGGGTGAACAAGAGGCCTGTATTTGTGTATTGTAGTGTATTTTTTATGTATTGTTCTTTTTGCATGTGGTTTGTATTTTTGTTTCCAAATAAGATGCTGTATTTCCTTTTAAAAAAATTCAAAAGCCACTTTAGTAACCTCACTGATGAGCGTGTGATGAATCAGTGTGCTTCAGTGCCAACAGACCTGAGCTGAATCACAGAGTCCTGTACGAGCTGTTCTCACGGTCATAAGATTATCCCCTGAAAATATCCCATCTCAAGCTCCATTAGCAGCTTTGTCTGCGACCACAGCAGGTATATAAACGCTGCCAGCGGAGGGGGAAAACAACAGGACAGAGAGACTGCAGAAAGAAAGAGAAACCCCTCTTTGTTTTGCACGTCTTCCTTTGCTCAGTTCTTCCAGGCAACTTCTTTTCGCCGACCCTCCGAACCACAGCAGGTGAGAATCTCAGCGAACACCAGCACACACTGTAGCTGAAGTCAGTTTCAAAAGTCCATTCAGACTGTAACGAGTCGTTTATGCTTTCTTGTGCATATGTAAAAAGCTTTTTTCTTCTTCTTTTGAGATGGTAAAATGTTGTAGTTTTTGTGAAACATGCATTTTTATTTGTTTTTTTAATTCCTAGAACATGTTTTCTGCAACATGTATAGTAACAGGATCACCAATGTTTAGAACAGTTAAGTTAGATAATAACACTTTTGTTTGGGAAGTTTCAAGCCAAAGAAACAGATTCACATTTATTGTTGTTTCTTAGATTAGATGCGTCAGATCAAACGTTATTCCAAATATTTTATGCCATTGGTAGTATTTTCTGAGAGCATTTGGTAGCTTTTGTTTTTTTTTTTTGCTCCTGTCACATTTTTACTCACTGTTGACGCATTTTTCTGTGAAATATAAGGTCCTTCACCTCTATGGAAACAGCACAACTATGGCTAGAAGTAGAGAGAACTCAGAAATGTCTTCTCTGCAGTATCAATCGTAAAGAAATTAAAAACAAAATTGAATATCTTTCAACAAATTTAAGAAACCTGATTTTTCCAAGTGCCAACTGGCATTACCATTAAAAAAAATAAGGCTTCATGCACGTTAGATATCTTAAATATTTACATTTGTACAGCGTCTAGACACTAATTTTTCCTGCTACTCTGCATATCAGCTCTAGAAAGATATTTTACCATTCTGAATGTATCTTCCAACAACTTTGGCACTGCTCAGCATTGTGGAAGATATTCAGAAGATCATGTCTGTAAGGATTAAACAAATAAGATGCATGTCGTCTTAACTCTTTACACCTAATGCTCAGACGACACGGCGACGTTCATCTTCTCATGTCAGTCCAACGCAAGAGCGAAGCATTATTTATTATTAGAGCATCTTTAGCTGGTCACATAACAGACATTACCGACAGCTCAAACTTAGGCATAATCACCTAACTATGACTAATTGTAGGTGCCAAAGCTTTGCAGTAATGCTGTTAGGTTAAGGGGATTAGTTGAGGAGGGGGATCGGGATTGTAGCCTGAAACTATGAAGGATCTTTTTTGTTGTTTTAACAGAAATGAACGCAGCAGCAGCAGCAGCTCCCGGAGGCTCCAAGGCCGCTCCCCCCAAGTTCAAGCAGAAGGAGACCAGGCAGTTCAAGAGCAAGGCTCCTAAAGCTGGACAGAAGGGGTGAGTCTGTAGAGATGACGAAAGGTTCATCAAAACTGTTGGAGGTAGTAGATCTGACTCATCTCTTTGTCCTCTCCTCAGAGTCGATGATGTTCCCGGGATGGACGGCCTTGGAGGTAACTATCACAACAGTATCTGACACTGTAGATGTTAGTTGACATGGCGTTGACTCCTAACTTGTGCTTCCTCTTCCTGCAGATAATCTGGTCGTCTGCCCCTGGGAGGAGTTCGGCGACATGGAGTTGAGCGACCTGGCCCAGTTTGGCATCGTCTAGACCGACTGGCTGCAAACCGGTTATTCCTGGTGGCTGCAATCCAGCAGCTTTTCCTGTTTTTTTTTTTTAACGCTCTCCTCATTTCAAGTGTGGATATGAGCCTTTGTGGGTTTCATTTCCGGACGACTGATGAGTGGAGGAAGAAGCTCTTGGACCGCAGTCCCCAAGAATGACTCTTCTCTTGTCCTGGACCACTGCACGTCACCAACCTGGAAGTCTTTCTCTGAGCTTTATTATTATCCTTGATTACATCTAAGGAAGTCTCTGTTCAGGCCTTGTTGTCCTTTGTAACCTGGCATTTGTGTAAAAGTGTAGCACACTGTACCACTGCTTGGGATTCAGCTTTGGCTCGACTGGCCAGTAATTTCATCTAAAACTGGGTAGATCATCACAAATATATTACCAAATCACCTGTAAATAATGTAGTGTGATCTCTCTATCTCTCTTTATCTGTCTCTCTATCTATCTATAGAGTTCTATTTACGTGATAAATGCTCTATATCTTATAATAAAGTATATTTCAGTAACATTATTCAGCGCTGTCTCTTCATTCAGTGAGCACAGTAAAACACTTACAGTCCATATTATTTCTTGCAGAGTGCAGATTGCAGCTGAGTTGAAAATAAAAACCACTATGACCTTAAAAAATATAAATTTACAAGTATTTTCCTCATGCACAGCTCCTGACTATGCACAGGTCACACAATAATATATGTAGCCAGATCTTTATAATGTTTTTTTTATGTTTCCAACATTCAACAAAATTGAGTCACCTATGCTGCAATCATTTAAACACGAACTATGTTAATCTCATTTCATTTGATTATTGTATTTGAAACTTCAACAAACACATTAGTTATTGTTTTTAATAGTGCCAAGGTGAATACCATCAATGCAGACACACTTAGAATGAAAAAAACACAAAGGAATACGTGACCATACAAGATCAAAACTATTTAATAATGCTGAATACTGTAGGATTAACGATGAGACAAGATTAGAGGAAGTTAACCAGACATGAAAATACAAAGTCAGCCAGTTGTTCCTCTTACAGACAAGTTTCACTTCTGTGAAACCAAATCATAAACTTATATAACACAGATCTTTGCTTGTTTTAAATTTTTAAAATAGACGCGCTGCTGTAGTTTGTGGTAAAAAAAGAAAAAGAAAAAAAAAGCACTCACTATGACTTAACCCTCTAGATAGATAGATAGATAGATAGATAGATAGATAGATAGATAGATAGATAGATAGATAGATAGATAGATAGATAGATAGATAGATAGAAACTTGTGTGGTAACTCAACAATCAGCAGCAGGAAAATAAAAAGATAAGACATATGTCCAAAACAAAAAAGCTGCTAAATAAAATCGCTGCATACATGCACGCCGTCATCTTGGTCTCTAACATTCACTAATCATTTTTACTCTTGAAAAACTAAAACAGATTGAAAGCATTGTGTTTGTTGGACTCAGTGTGCAGCACAAAGTGAGCCAACAAGTATTTGTGTCAGTAGTTGACAGAAAAGATGAGAAACTACCATGTTGCTGTGTATGAACTCATTCACTGCTGCTGCTTCATCATCCTCATACCATCCACAAAGCTGCCATGTCATTGTCGAATTATTTACTGCTATGTTATTTGTTAAAGCTATTACAATCAATACTGTAGTGCTCAGCAACATTAGGTCAAGCTGATATGAGAGTGACATCTGGTGGATCCCAACACAAACTGCTTCAAACACTGTAAATTCAGAATCTGAACAGGTCATCCATCCATCCATTATCTATACACCGCTTAATCCTCACTAGGGTCATGGGGGGCTGGAGTCTATCCCAGCTGACTTAGGGTGAAGGCAGGGTTCACCCTGGACAGGTCACCAGTCTATCACAGGGCTACACTTAAAAACAGACAACCAAGCACACTCACATTCACACCTACAGACAATTTAGAATCACCAATTAACCTCAACATGGTTTTGGACTGTGTGGGAGGAAGCTGGAGAACAGGGCTGCACGGGGAGAACATGCAAACTCCACGCAGAAAGATCCTGGGTGTCCTCACCGGGATGCGAACCGGCAACCTTCTTGCTGTGAGGCGACAGTGCTAACCACTCTAATTCAAATTTTTCTTTATTCTTTTCAGCATTTTGACAAATGTTTGCACTTCCAAATGAAAATAATCCTGCTACTCATAGCGAAGCATCATTCTGCGTCCTCCTGTACTGTTTCTGATCATTTCTTCCACTAAAAGTTTATTGTAGATCTAACGTGACTTTCAAGAGGTCGATTTAAATGTTAAAATATTTTTTCAGCTCATTGTGTCTGAAATATTGGCAGTGGATGTGATGCGGTTGACTCAAATATGCACATTTAAACAGGATCCAGAAAGCTGTTCCAACATTTTATTTGTGTTTTTTTCATTGTTACATAAATAAATGGACAGACTTTTTTTTTCATACATAAAAGAGATATCAAAGATCAGATGAACACAGTTACAGATAAAAATCAAACTGTCAGCCCTGAACTGTGGAATAATTCAACTAAAGTAGGCTGACATATTACATTATTCATTATTCTAGTAGTTAAAAAACACCTTACAGACACAATAACAAGGCAAAAAAATTGATTTTCACCGCCAGATTGTTGCCTGTTATTCTACAAACTTCTACACTTTCATTAATCATCCTTGTTTTATAAGCATATTCTGCAAAACATTTCACCTCCCCAGTCACCTCTGTAATTCCTCCATCAATTCATGCCAATTCATGACAGTAAGATCCCAAAGTCAACAAAAAATACATCATAAAATATAACAACAAAAATGTATGCCTACTCATTGACAAAATTCTCAGATTTAAGATTGAAATGCAGGAATATCAATCTTAAATTGAAACCATACATGATTATTTGTACAGAATCATATTTGATGCCACCTCAGGAGAACATGTATAAAGGTGTAGTTCTGGTCAAAGTGTTCTAGACGATGCCGAACTGAGCCAGATCACTGAGCTCCATGTCTCCAAACGCCTCCCAGGGGCAGATGACTGCAGAGTCTGTAGGAAAGGAGCACAGGTTGACTCAATTAGGTAAGTCACAGAATTTAAAAAAAAATGAATCAAGTTTACAATAGAGTGAAAACTATATGACAAAAATAATTAGACTTTACAAATAAATACATTTAAAGTCAAGAAAATAAGCATGCTAACCTCCAAGACCGTCCATGCCCGGTACATCATTGTCAAACCTGTTGCAAGTAAATATACAATCAATGTCACATAATATTCTTGTATATTTTTTTTGATAGTCTTGCACATCTTTATGTTGTTTTTAATTGAGTGAGTGTGTCTCACCCCTTCTGTCCAGCTTTAGGAGCCTTGCTCTTGAACTGCCTGGTCTCCTTCTGCTTGAACTTAGGAGGAGCTGCCTTGGAGCCTCCGGGAGCTGCTGCTGCTGCTGCGTTCATTTCTACAGAGTAAAGAACAAAACAGATGAGTGGGCTTTGACTGCCACACCCTTTGGACTGAGATAAATGCTATATTTATCCATGCATAGTGTAAAGACCTCTGTAAAGGCCTCAGTATGCTGCTAACATCCTATGCGACTCAGTTTTTTATGTGTCTTAAAGACTGTAATGCATTTTTATTTACATTTTGAAGTAACGCATTAGAAAAAGTTAATGGGGAAATGGTACAATTAAACAAGTAGATCTCAACTTCACAAGACCGTTTTTACTTTCCTGTGAGGTAATATCTGAGTGGAAACGGAAACACCTTTTCTGAATGAGTTCTGACGTAGTGAACATGTAACTGAGATTATTGATCAGCTGTTTCTGTTTAATTATCTTTGCCCAACTTGCCCAATTGAAAAACTGTTCAAGACGTTTGTCCATTTTTGTCATGTAAATGGTCAACACTTTGTTTTTTTTCTGTGGCAGTCAAACAGCCGGCTTTGTTTTCGAGTTTTTCTGCTCTGTTGCAGCCGTGTGTGACGTAGCTTATACTGCCTCCTTCTGATGACCCTACGCAGTTTACTTTATTTACTTCAAAGCAGTTAATAGAAACATCTATAGCTCTCTCCATAATAGATAGGGATGTTTTTGAAGTCTTTCTTTATCCTTGTTTCTCCCACCAAGGCACATGCAGCAGGCCAGACCAAACAGACGGTGTTAAAACTCTGAAGTGATGCTATTCCATTTCAAATTTTTGTGCCCAAAGTTTGTCAGAATTTGCTTAAATTGGTTCAGCTTTGGGTGAGTATAACACTGCATACTGTCACTTTTTTTTTTTTTACCCATAACTCTACTTTGACTCTAGTTTTGACATGTTGCTGCTTACCCAAAGGTGAAGCCCACTGCACGTGCCTACCAGCCATCAACAAACTGCAACGCAAATACATTCATAATGGAGTCAGAGTACCGAACAACACTTTTGCTGACGATGTGCCCTTCTACCTTCACATTTGATGTAAGTCAATTCTTCATTAACTCACTGTTTGATTTGGATTCATGCAGTTAATATTTGTGTTTCTTGAGCACCTTTTAAAATGCTCCCTACTCTGCAAGCATCTTGTCCTTTTTTAAAACTAATTCAACAAAGTGCATCAAAAACATAAAACACAAGAAAAATGACACTGTATCTACAAAAATAAACAAATATTTAGACACTGTCTCTCAAAATATTCTTATAGAACAGTTATAGAACTATATACAAATACAAAAGAAAATGCCTGTAAAACACTTAACCTGACTTATCTCAACACAATAGTTTAATAAAGGTATGCAACTGTATATAAAACGTACCTATCATAGCATATTATCATTATGTATTTAATAAATATAGTGTAATAATGGAAGAGAATCTAGAAGTTACAAAGAACCAAAAAATAAAGGTTTTTCCACAAACAAAGTTAACGGATAATCAAATTCTAAAAAAATATGTTACTAGGCCACAGTAACTGTTCATGCAGCTTAACAGAAAACATTTCTATGTGCATAAAATAACAAAACCTCTTACCTTAACCAATGTGTTTGTCTTCTCCTCAGAAGATGTGTAGTTTGGAAAGTCCTCTGTCTTCTCTCTCACATTTATGTGCCACTAATCTAGTCATTCATAAAGCTGGTCCTGGGAGTCGGGGGTATTTTCAGACAGCCTTATGGATAAGCCTGCTCAAGTGAGCGCAGACGTGTTTGTTGTCACAGTTTTTACATTGTGTAATGTTTTTACATTATGTAAGTCTGTTTACTGAAAATGTAAACTAGCTTTTTCCTGCATCTTTATTCATTTGAGTCCAGCAAATATTGTATTTTCATGTGAGTAGTGGAGTTCTTTATGACTATCAACTCTTTTTTTTTCTTCTGATTTCACAGTGAGTCTCCACACAACAGTGGATAATTAGACTCTAAAAAACAGCACCACTGGTAGCAGTATCATGTTACACTCGGTCTTAAAAACCTTTAAGGAGACAGAAAAGGCTTAGGATAATATATTTCATTCTCACGAATGTGTATCTACTGAACATTTTAAGAATATTTTTTAATACTTGTTTCAAACATTCCCTTCGACTCAAGGATGAAGTTGGTGGTCAAAGGTCACTGTGACCTCAAAAGACACTTTTTTTGACCATCACTTAAGAGTTAACACAAAAATATGGAAAAATGTCATACAAGTGTCCACTAGGATCAAATAAAGTGTCGGCATGTAATATCCAAACGGTTCAGCTTCACGGTTCAGTTAAATGTAATTAAATCACATGATTCCTATAAAATGATCAGTTCGCTGCTACTTAATTTTCAGGAAATTCAACTTAAAGCTTCCAATTTTTTCCAATTTAAGTATTTGCGTCATCCAAATGTAAAACGGAAAACAGGATTTCGTCATCAGACTTACCGAAATGTGCACGATAGTAACACTAAAGGAGCAGTACACTCAATTTTTGCACTTTCACCACAACAGGAAAATCATTTTAGGGGATAAAGGGACAATTTAAAAAAAAATAAAAATCTACATGCAGATTTTATCTCTTTTTGCAAACACTCGTATGTGTCATTTTGGGAGTCATTATTATTCTGCCATGTTTGTATGAGGATGTGTTGATTGTAGCATCGATCCTAAAGTTTCCAAAGAAACCACAAAGGTCAGACGGTTCATTCAAGGTGATGCACACAACATCTTTATCAGTCATAAACATTCTTAAAAAGTCTATGCATTGAATCCAAAAAGATTTTATGTGTGTTTCTGTTGGAGAAAGTGGAGTTCAAGTACAAACACATAAATGAGTTAACGTCAGGTAAAAAAGTGGGAGTCCATGAACTGCTGTGACTGGGTGCTGCTCTCTGTATAAACAACATACAGAGTTAATGAAGACCTAGAACATGCTGATTGTGTCTGAGCAATGAGGTCGATTTAACAGCCTCAAAGCTCCGTAAGCTGGAACAAAAGGGGAAGAGATCATGCAGGAGGGTTAAGGAGCTTTTAGGACGGACAGCATCACAGATATGTTCTGTTCTGTTCCTCACTGAGGCTCTTTTAATGCTCCAATACTTTTATTCTAACACTAATGAGATCTAGAACTTAAAGTACAATTGGCTGGATGCCTGGCAAGAGTTTGCTTCAAGTGATTCACTGAAGTTAGAGAGGACTGCACAATGATGAGATTACTGAAGCGGGCAAAAGCATCGAGCCATGGAACGAGTCGAGTTACTGACTTTTACAGATTTCCTTAAACTGATACAGTATATGTAACACATCTTTATGGTCTTTATCAAGATCAGGAGGTTGTAAGGTAGTAACAAACACATATTATTCTAAAAAAAAAACCTCAATATGTACATAAATTAAACTGTCCTGAAAGTTGAAGTCTATCTAAAGTAAGTATTCGACTCATCATTTCCTCCTTGTTCCAACTGAATATGTTCTATTTATGGATTTGTTTCCTCATTAACAGCTGATTCTTGCTGTACACATGTAGGATCATGTGGCTACCAAATATATTATATTATATGTAGTATAAAGAGTATGATCTGACGTGTTTGCTAATTACAGGGCTGAAGTCACAGTGTTTAAGCATCATTCCTGAACTTTATTCACTTGTAGAGTTCCTGCCAGTGGGTTCAGTCAGTCAGAATCTAACACTGCGAGTTTTAAAGCTGTCCGTCCAGTTCACATTTATTTATCACTATCTCATAGTTAGAGGGCTTTTTCTCCTTCTAGTTCAGCTTTTTGACCGCATGTTGTGTTCAGTGTGTTTTTACTCTGAATATTCAGACAGCAGATGGTATTTATTTAGCGCTTTTCTACCTTAGTGGTAGTCAAAGCGCTCTACAATGTTTTCGTATTCACCCATTCACACACACATTCATACAGAGGCTTGCCTGCCATTGGGAGCAACTTCGGGTTCAGCAACGGGGCGGGGATCAAACCACCAACCTTGCGATTAGAGGACAACCCGCTCCACCACCTGAGCCACAGCCGCCCAGGAGAGGTTTATATATAGTATTTTCCTGTATCGTCATTATTACGGATAATGTGTAGAATCTGATTTGACGGACTAGGTAAGATAAAATAAGATAGAATTTAATTAAACTTAAAGGAAATTCTTCTTCTCTCCCACTAGATATCACTTTAAAAAATCAACAGTAACACGAGAATAAATGCGGTGCCTATTGAAAAAGAGACAAGACATCATTAAGACCCATCTTAAGACTACATGAGAAAAGTAAGAAGTCACACTGGTAATAATGCTGAAACAAAGAAGTAATGTTGAATGAAATTAAAACCAGCATCTCCACTGTTCTTACCATTAAATCATGACGGCACAATATAATATAAACTTCACTCACTTTGACTCAAAGACCAGAAAGACAACAAACTTTCTTGATCGCAACTACTGTAAAACTAAACAAAAGAAATAAAGCTCACCTCCCTTTGTGATTTATATTCTTTTTAACAGGAAAAATGATAAATAGAAGCTACATGAAATGATTTCTGAAAACAAATGGTGAACAATAAATGCAGTTCCACAAGGCCACAATGTAGTTTACGTTTTATGTTTCATAATTTGGATTTCAGTTTTAATTTTGATCTTACCAACAAATCTAAATGAGATCAAATAATGCAGATTTGTTGAGCGCTAAGGATGAGAGGCCTCCTAAACAAGATTTTACAACCTCCAAACAGCTAGAATGTACAACAACACCTGCACACGTGTTTTCCTCACACGGTTTTAAAATGTGTATTTATGAGACTGAGTCATAAAAATAACTCCATAGGTTGTTTGTGCAAGGAGCTTATTATGATCCACAGTTACGTCTTGTTGATTGACCTCTGAGAGACAAAGTCAGCTGTTGTAACAAAACATGGAGGAAAAATGGGGACGTTTGAGTGTTTTTAGGCCATTTACAAGCTTTAATGAAGGTTTTGTGCAGCCAATCACTTGTATGTAAATATTTGTGCCCCACAGACTCATTTTGAAAATTTGTGGGGAAAAAAAAAGTCTTTTACAAATTCAGACACATTAATACACACTTTATAAAGCTTCCGCAGCTCAACATCACAGGGGGTTATAGTGTGTTTTCTCTTGATGCCATCTTTAGCTTTCAGGATTTTCTAATGCATACGTATCATTTTTCTCATCGTCTTTTAAAAAGTTGTGGTGTTAAAGTGTGTTTCAGTATGTAGATATTAAATCATGTATTTAAAATGAGTCTTATTTTTCACACATTCTCCTAATTTGCTGGTGTTATTCGTGTCTGTTTATGCAGCCTACTTTTACTCACGTGGCCTCGTGGTCTCTGTCAGTTTTCTCTGCTGCTGTTTACAGCTTTCTGTAAAGCAGGACACAGTTTAGGTCCATGTGGTTATGCAAAGCTCTTATGATCTCAATGTCTTCACAGCGCTGCAGAGTGTGAGAGATAATTACTTGTAATCCCTCATTTTCTCACTGTTCTGCCTAAACAAGCTGTAACGTCACAAATGTGTCAGTTACAAATAGTTTATTTTGTCATCTGATCATAAATTCTAGGAGCTAACTGCAGTAGCTACTGTCAGTTTACTGTTCACAGCCTTCAAGTCAATGACGAACTCCGTTTTTCTTGTCAGATACTCTTAAGAAATTAAAATTAAAGCTTTTTGTAGGAAACACTCCAATAATAATTTTTAAAAAACGTAGACATTCAGTATTAAATGTTGATGTTTTAAATGTATAAAAGGTCATTTAGAAAAGTCTGACCCGTTGAAGATCGACCAATTATCTCTGACTTAAGAGGTTTACTTCCTGGTAATCCTTCACCCTGAATACTCTTCGTGATGATCTGAGCACCGTGTTATCAATCAGCAATGGGTGGGACGAGGTTACGGTAATCCTGTCAAGTCTATAAAAGAAGGCTGATGAGACGATGAGCAGGTGAAAAAGAGAGACTGCAAGAAGAAAGAAGACTCGTCTTTGTCTTGCATCTGCTTTTTTGGCTTTTTCTCTTCACGGCGGTTCAGTCCTCCAGCAAAACAAGTAAGTGCACTTTTATAACAGTTCATTTTGTAGATGCATTTTTCCAGGAAGCCAAGAAGGAAAACAAGAAGACAGGAATAGAAGGTGTTTGGTCAGTCTGTCTTCTATATATTTGTATTGTTTAAATAATATGAATGCATTAAAAGTAAATATATATTGTGTTTGTGCAAAGTGTAAAGTGATTGTTAAAGCTAAGTAAAGGCACTGTTTGAATTATGAGGTATGTTTTATAATAATAAAATAACTTTCACTATATAGAGAACTTTAAATCAAGTCCTTAAATTATTGCACACTTTGTACTTAGTTTAATTTACACAGGAAATGCGTATTACGTATAAAAATGTTAGATACATCTTAATATTCATTTTTCTTCAATTACATTTTGCAACACAAGACCAGAGCAGCATCTCAGCATCAGCATCTCTCCAAAACGTTTGATATTTCTGTAATAGTTTATATATTCAAAGTGAAGTTTATTCAATTTATTTTATTAAGTCTGAAGACATTACTGTTTTCTCCTGATTTCTTAAAAAACATTTTTTTCTTGTCTGTTTTTTAATAGTGACATGTGTTTTATAATAATAATAATAATAATAATAATAATAATGTTTGTTAAGATACGTTTTCAGTGTTTATAGAACTTTAAATCAAGTCCCTAAATCATGACACTCTTAGTACAAAGTTTAATCTACATATTAAAGGCATATGATGTATATAAATATTAGATACATATAGTTATTCACATCAGTTTCTCATTTCATTTCACAACACAAGGCTTTAGCATCTCTCTAAAACATTTCATATTTCCTCTATACAATACTTATGAAGGAGGTTATTCTGAATAATTGTCAAATGTTTCTCCTGATTGCGTTACTTTTTTTTCTTTTCATAAAATTAAAAGTTTTTTTAAATTTTTTTTTTTACATAAAAATTAAAGGTGCTTTAAAATAATATTGTTTTGCTAAATTAAATTGTACAAGTATATAGAACTTTAAATCAAGTGACTAGCTCATCTGCACAATAAAGGCCTATTACGTATAGAAGTATTAGATATTGCTTGCATATTTTATTTATGTATTTATGTCATTTTACAACTCAAGACCAAAACTGTAATTGCTGTACTTTCGCGTTTCTCCAAACGATTGGATTTTTCCTCAGTTTTATTTGTAAAAATGAAATTTTCTATTCAGATTTTGTGTCAAGTCTGAACATTTACCAAATGTTTTCTCCTGATTTCTTTGCTTTTCTGTCTTTTCATCCAGTTACAAATGTTCTTTTTTTGTGTTTGATTAAACTTTTTACAACTTACACATCAACTATTTAACAAGATCCTTCATACAATATTAATTTGTATATATTTTTGACACCGTATGAGTTAAATAATGAATTTAAGGTGCTTGAGGTGAGGAATACCTTTATCACAGTTAAATATTTTACTGATTAATATCGTAGATCTGCTCGAGGGGAGTAAATTTGTCAAATATTAGCTTTGAAAAAATAGATGATAATCCCTGAGATAATCAGTTCTCATCCCAGATCAATGAGATCTTGTTTGGTGGCAAACAAGTCTGATCCTCAGGCGTTAAAGACACTAATAGCCCGACTCACAAATATGCTGTGAACCTCTGACAGCCGACCTCTGGCTTCATAAGTCTGGCACAAATAGGATTAACACTGTAAAATATGGAGGACGTTTATGACCTGTAAGCAGATCAGAGGACCGCGGAGGCTACAGGTTATTAATACAGAGGATAAAGAGGAGCAACAGTCGTCTCCTTCTGTGTTTATGACGGGTAGAAAAACATTATTTCTTTGTGTTTTAAAGCCTCCAAGATGAACGCAGCAGCAGCAGCTCCCGGTGGCACCAAGGCAGCTCCTCCCAAGTTCAAGCAGAAGGAGACCAGGCAGTTCAAGAGCAAGGCTCCTAAAGCTGGACAGAAGGGGTGAGACGAATCATTTTCTGCATTTAGACATTGTTCTATTCATCTTAGAAGCAGAAAACCTGACTTTTATTGGTATCTGTGTTTCAAACAGCTTCGACAACGACGTCCCAGGGATGGAGGGGCTCGGAGGTGAGGCTGGATCTTACGTTTAGTCCGAATTTTCTCCATGTTTAAATGTGTTTTCTCATGATTTGGTGTTTTATTTCCTCTGCAGACGCTGCGGTCATCTGCCCCTGGGAGGCGTTTGGTGACATGGAGCTCAGCGACCTGGCTCAGTTTGGCATCGTTTAGACCTGACAGAAGTGGACTCCCACCCTGGGTCTGGACAGATGTGACCTAACGGTGTTTTGGTGCTGAAGACGAGGCGTATGGGGGGATTTCAACACGCTTTGGTGCAGCTGTCACTGTGGGGCAGATCTCTGCGGTCCCAGGGTTTATATGGAGCCTTTTCTGCAACCAGCTCTGCCAAAATCAAACTCAGTAGAGAACTTCTTGTTTATTCTAATCTATTCTGTCCTTGTGTTGTATCCTCTTCTATATTGTATTTGTTATAAACATGAACTACCTCTTACTTCCTGCACCTATTCTCCATCTTTTACCTTTTTGTAGTTCTACAAATCTGTAAATCACACAGGAGTGTAGTAAAGTCACTAAATAAAGTTGTTCTCATTAGTCTATCTGGTTTTGAGTCTCCTCCTCTATTTTAACATGTCTGGAAGGTTTCAGACAGTTAAGGCCAGTAATTAAAAACACCTTTGAAGAAGATTGATGCAAACTGTTGTGTTGATTTTTCTTGCTGAGCCGCTTGCCCATGTTTTCACTCTCAAATATGATATAGTAAGTTAAATTCTGGGTTAAATTTCAGTACAGCTGTAGTGCAATGAAAACCTGCTGATGAAGATCAAACACTGGCGGTCCTTCTGGACTTGCACTAAAGAAAAGAATCTAGTTACGCTGCACACTGGGAATAACAATGTATGAGAAGAAGCTGCATGCACAGGCAGATTATTGTTACCAGAATATTATCAGTGAAAAGATAATTATGTGTATTTATGAGATTTTACACCAATGAAAAGCAAAGTTGTGTTGAGTTTTCAGTACAAGAGTATGAGATAAAAGTCACACAGTGGTGGAATGAAGCTAAATTCATTTACTCCAATACTGTACTTCAGTGTTATTTTTATGTACTTGTACTTTTAGTACTTCACTGTGATGCTACTATTTACTCCTCGGAGGTAGAAGGAGATATGATGCCTTTGACATTGGACAAAATGAGATACATCAATATATTGAATAAAAATCACAGATATCCGGGGTTTGAACATAATTGAAAATATTTTGAATATTTTAAATGCACAAGTCAATAAACTATATCACAGTGGTTGAGTCATTTTAAGATATTTTAATACACAATGTAAGATTAGCTCCACGTGGGCCAAATCCAACATTAAATTTCTGTTTACATATAAAACATCCACGATAATAATTCTGTAATATATTGTTACACTCTGTGAGGCTTTTGTATCAGATAACATACACTTCTAATTCAGCTAATTTTGCTAATATTACTGATGGGACAACTTTTACTCATTCACGTAATACATTGGTATTGATCATTTTAAACTGTCAGAATACTTTTCCCTCCACTGATGACAAACTGGAACAAAGGTAAGGTAGGAGGGGTTTTACGGGGACCTTTAATCAAACCATAGGTTCTTTTTTATTCTTCTAATGACCACAAACTGATTTAATTTCCATGTTTCATCAGCACCTCTCAATATGGCGCCACTGACTGAAACATTCTAAGACATACAAATAAACTGTAAGCAAAGTCTGAGAAAAATAATCTTGTCTGTCAGTGCATGAAAAAAAATCAATGACCTCAACTTTAGAGGAATCTGGACAATACAAATAGTGCTTGCATTTCTTGTCCATGTTTTTTTTCTTTCTTTAACTCATGTTCTCTACATTTTGTCCCTATTGCTTCTTAAAACTGCAGATTTCCTCAATAAAAGATCATCTTATCCTATATTATCTCATCTTAACAGCCTATTGTCTATCTATCCATACATGCATATTAAAAACGTTGAAACAAATATCTATTATTTACCTCTAGTGGTGCCTCTTAATCCTGTCAGGCTCCATCTTCCTGATGTTACCGTCTCATGTCTCACCACTGCCCTCTTCTGCTCCTTGTTGGTCACCACTTTGTCTGGCTGGTTGACCGGCAGGAACTTTGAACTTTTTATCTCTTCTGATCTTAATAACTTTTGGTAGAGACTTGTAGGCCATACTTAGCACAGATATTCCTGTATAATATCCCAGCCACTTGGTTGAACCTTCTAGAAACCTACTTTTGTAGTAAACTACAGAATAAAACAACTAAGTTTCCTACTCAAACGAAAGACATTTGCAGCAACACCCTTGCTCCTGACAAAGGACGACTGATGAAGTGTGAGCAGGACATTAACAAAGCTACTATTAACCATTGTTCAGTAGCTACAGATCATACAAAAACAACTGGTGATTACAGCTCTACACAGAATACACATGGCGACTGATGATCCTGTTAAACCACAGCCACCAGGAAATATCAGGTGCATATTTAAACATAGGAGTGGTGATTTCTGTACTGTGATTGGATGACGGGACAGGGGAGTGGTCCAATCAGGAGGGAGGAGGAAGGAGGCCTGGAGCTCCTGACCAATCAGCCGGGACGACAGGCAGAATGCGGAACCAATCCTAGACAGGAGAACAAATCGGTTACATATATGAAGCAGGTCCAGGAAGAGGTCACCATGAGGAGGGAAGGTAGAAGGCCACCAGGAGGACACCAGTGTCTCTGAGGCAACTGCATTTTGGCTGCTTCAAACCAGCCTTATCTAGCCACTGGTAGGGTTTCCTGGTGTCAGCCACCCTAAGGAAGGAAACCTGTTCTATTTGTTCCCCTTATCACCAATAAGTTGTTAAAACTACCTTCCTTAAGCACACTCTCACCTTTAACCAGTCCCTGCTACTGAGATGATACGATTCTTATCCATCAGACAAGACTTTTAAGGAAACATTTATCCATCCTTCAGCAGAACAACAACCCCCCCAAAAAACTGTCTTCAACAACAGGAAGAACAAAGATTCCTGGAGCAGATGGTCTCAATCGAACCTGATCTCATGTAATCAGTCTGGATTACATGAAGACACAAAAGAACAGTTTGTTTTGCGCAACCTTCCTGCTGAAGAGAACTGGAGCTGTTTTCTAATTCTACCAGACATCGAGACCTGTTGATTAAGTCCATCCATCCTACTTTACAATTAAGTAGACACCGCAGTAATCGCAGTCTTGGCGCTTGATTGGAAGAGTTTTGCCAAATTTTCAGATGTGCTTGCTGACTACAGATCAAGTGATTAACTAGCTGATGGGATTAGCCGGGGCTATTAGTAACCTGCTCTGTAGAGAGAGAGAGGGGCTGGCCATCGGTGCAAAGCTCTTTAGTGTGACTGAACAGTGAAAGCAGATGCCTTCGTGACCTGAGGACAGGCAGCCAGAACCTTCATTCACACCATCGCAGCAGGAATACTTTTATCAGACCCATGGGGCAAGAAGAAAGCCGCAACGAAGAGATGGATCTGGCTCAGATTCAGGAGCTGTGCATCGTTTTCATGAAGGAGTGTCCGAGCGGTGCGCTGCACTTGCATGAGTTCAAGAGGATCTTCGGGGTCCAGAGCACCTCTGAGGAGGAGTCGCTCTACATCGAGACCATATTCCACTCCTTCGACACAAATAGGGTAAAAATAATTTCCTTTGGTACAAATAAATGTGTGTCTTATCTTATCTGTCTTCTAGCAGTAAAGTTAGATTCAAAGTGTTATCGTAACTTTTTTATTTATTCATCGCAGGATAACGCACTGGATTTCCTCGAGTATGTCGCTGCACTTCATTTGATTTTGCGCGGGAATCTCGAAGATCGACTCAAGTGGTCCTTCAAGATGTACGACAAAGACGGAAACGGCAAGTTGGACCGGCAGGAGGTGAAACGGATCATAAGGGTGAGAAACACCTCTTTTCATATGAACTTTTCATTGGGAAGCTTTTATTGTGTGACTCATTTTTGCAGTTTATACAGTAAAACGTTTGCAGAAAAGTGGAACAAAGTGCAGTGGGATAAATTCAGCTGATGCCAAATTGTCAAAAAACCACCTGGTTTCATAACACAAATCCTCTCAGGACAGATTACAGTAGTGCCCCAATGACTGGGATTAGGCCAGGGTTCATGTACTGTGGCTTCACAGGGTCTTAGACGAGTGAGTGGTCTCTGCTCAGGCTATTCTTGAAGTGAACATCTCCACAGTAAGCCACTTTCTAAATTCAGACACGTAAAATTAGCTCACTGTCAACATGGCCTGATTTGCTTGACGGGAATTAGGTAATATTTTTTACAGGAAAGAAAAGCATTTCATTTCCTTGAACTTTAGGTAGTGCTATGATGTTAGTAATGTGACACATATTTAGGAAACTTTAGAGAATCAAAAACACCACACTTTGTTTTTCGAATTTGTCGTTCTAGTTAAAATATTTTTCCTATCAACTCTCCGATGTCTCTATGAATAGCAGCCATTTTCAGACATGTGATATGCAGCATTACTTCATAAATCCGTTAACGCGATGGAATTCTGTCACTCAGACAACTTTAAATGTTCATCGCAGCATCTATCTATCTATCTATCTATCTATCTATCTATCTATCTATCTATCTATCTATCTATCTATCTATCTATCTATCTATCTATCTATCTATCTAT
>NW_007578119.1:207215-219567 GCF_000690725.1 Stegastes partitus | reverse complement strand
TTTAGACATAAAGCCGTCAAGTTCAGATGTTGTCCGAATGTAAAGGCGATCATGTCTGAGACACTGTCTGTCGTGCACAACTAATTGTTTTAGTAAATAATGCTTGAAATGATAGTTGCTGTGTTTGATGACAGACAATTTCATGTATCTTATGCAGATTATTTACAAAATCAAGCTTCAGAAGAGTGACATCAGCATGACTCCGACTCAAATCTGTGACCGAATCTTCGAACTGGTCGACCAGAATAATGATGGTAAGTGTTTGAAAAAAATCTGACATCAGTACAATTGTGTTCGTATTTGTTTTTACCAGGATCAGTTCTAAAAACACAACTGTGCCCTTTTCCTTGGTTGGTTGTTTCATTTTGTGTTCCATCAAAGTTGCACTTGAGAACTTTAGAACAGGCTAAATATCATTATCACTGACTTTGTTTTAGGGCTGTTATTTACTGTAATTTACAGTCTTGTTAAGACAGCAATGAAGAGTTTTTCACACAGAGACTTATTGTATTTCTAAATCATCTAAGTGTCTCCGATCCATGGAGCCAAAGGTTAATTAGTTTGGTTTTACCATTTTGCAGCTGAATCTGGGGACATTTTTACAAAACAGTCAGAGCATAAGGGCTTTACAGAGAATAACTGTGCTTATTTTGTCTAAACTGAGTTAATATTTAATATTATGTCAAAGTACATGTTTGCGGTCACAACTATATGTTAACCCCTTAACCAGCACAATGTGAAAAATTTACTGCAGGATTTTAAATGATGTTTTGAAAGCACAAAGTCTCACTATTTAGAGTGTGAGCCATTTTAAGACACCAACACCGCAGAAGAAATAGTTCTTTATTTTGCTACAGGACTGTGTAAACAGCATAATAATAATAAGGTGGTGCCTTATGATGCCTGAAAAGAAAGACAAACAGGGTAAAATTGATTAAATTCAAGTTTAAAGAATGAAAGAAAGATTTAAAGATGAAGTAAAAAAAAAAAATTTAAAGTCCAGACATCTTTAGTAAAAGTCCAGACAAGTTTAAACCACAATTTATAGAACCTTAAAAATGGCGCATTAATTAAAATAAAGCACACTGTTAAAGCATAAAATCGAAGATCCAATCGGAGCTGAGTCCAGCAGGGGGCAGTGTGACGGCTAAAATGGCTACAACAGCCAACCAGGCCTGAACTTGGTAAATATATATATTGGATGTTTTGGGCTCTGACCACTGAGAGACTTACAAACAATGTATATGTAACTTTAAATTTAGTTCTCTGCTTAACTAGAAACCAATGCTAGGATCTAAAAATTAATCTGGTCTCTCTTCTTGGTGTTTGTCAGAACTCTTTATTTCTTAACCCTGCTGAATGTATCTTCCAAAAACTAGCTGACACCTTTCTACTCTGTATGCTGTTTTTGAGCCATGCTGCATTTATTTTACTGATCCACTCTGTTTTAAATCCCTTTCAGTCGTCTCCTCCCTGCTCTGTGTGAACACTGCCTGCAGTTCACCTGAGAGTTCTATGAAGTTTTGTCAAGTGACTGTTGGTCACAGCTGAGTCAGTCGTGGCTTCTTAGTTGTACTGACGTGTGCAGAAGTTTTAGTTTATTACAGGATCTGGTGTAAGGGGCTCGTTTTTGACAACTTCTTGATTTAGACAAGCAGATTGGAGTGATTTTGATGAAATATCACAAATGAGATACAATATGATACGTTCAAGGACTGTCAGAAATAACAGTTTCTTGCTGATAAATGCTGTGAAGTTGTAGATTCGTTAAAGATAGCATGCTTTTAAAACTTGTTAGTAAGTCAACACTTACTAGTGGATAAAAAAGAAGAATCAATATCATATTGTATGGTGTTGAAAGAAGCGATGACTCCATGGATAATTTGTAGAGGAGGAATGATTACAGCTGTCTTAATGTGTATATAAATACATTAAGATGAGGGGGGAATGGATTCATTTTCTATCAACCTGGAGAAAAGTATGTCCAGTTTATACTGAAGCTAAATATCATATAGCCTAACAGTGAAACAGTGTTTTTCCAATCACTGTTGGCTCTTTTGGCTTAGCTTTCTTCATCTTTTTGTCTTGATTTTTTTTTTCCCCCCACTGTGACAACATTTCAAATTTCTACAGTAACGTTTATTCAAGGACAAAAGAGACTGAACTCAGAGCAACTTTTTCAGCTGCTTCACCAAAGTTACTTTACTTAACTGCAGAAAAATCCAAATTATGATCAGAAATGCAGTCTTAAGTTATTTATACTCATCTGTTTAAAAGTCACGAGGAGCTGGCATCTGCGATCCTGCATATATATTTTCAGCTTTTTAAATGCTGCTCGTGCTTTCTTTGCACTTTTAGCTTCTTGCATGTTATGTTGTTGCTTCAGGTAAAACAGTTTTATTTTAACCACAGGAATATATACGGATGGAGATGTGCAGATGGATTTTATTCTGCTGTTGCTCTTTTTTTCCCAACAAGTTCTCAGTGTAGGTTTTTCTTGCCCGCAGGTCAGATCACGTTGTCTGAGTTCATGGAGGGAGCTCAGAAGGACGAGTGGGTCATGAACATGCTGAAGCTGGATGTCAACGCCACCAGCTGGGTCATCCAGAACTGCGGAAAACTGCCGTGATCTATTGCCGAGTGGGTTCACCGCCCACATTGTTTTGTTTCCGGGCTGACAGAGGTACCTTGACTTTCAAAGGTTCACCTGCGTCTCCGTGTTGAGCCTCCTGTGGCTTTGGGCCGGCGGACGCTGTGAACTCTTTCACGGCTGCAGTTGCTGCCTGGATTTTAGACGGCTGGTCTGAGTCCTCGCTGTGCTGGAAGCCCCGTGGTCTGTGGAAACCCCATATTTACGGAGGATTGTATATGCAGTACAGTGACTTGTTGTTTATTTGCGTTCTTGTGTTTTTAGATTAATAATGATGGCCATGTTAAATGTTGTTTAAAAAAAAATGCCCCCAAAACAGACAAAAATCAAATCATTCCATATTTATTAGATGTAATTGGTTATTTCAATTAGGCTATTTATTTCTAATTTAAATGTTTAAATGTTTTGTCTTCGTACAATAAGTTATGACACTATTGCTACTGTGCTAACGTGCTCATGAATCAGCCCATTTAATTTTTCTTTTTACACTGTTATGTGGTTTAAAACATCAGACTTTAAATAACTAAACGAGTATGTCTGGGTCACTTGGGGGCTGCAAATCAAGCTTAAAACCACAAACTGTATATAACAGATTGACGTAGCCACCGTGACGTCACCCGTTTGTTTGTGGACTGCCATTTTTAAGCCGTGAATCTTGGGTTTTTTCTAACCAGACGTGCCAAGCGAGTGGTGGATCTGACAGAGGACAAGAGGATTCTACACATACCACTGACTTGCCAACTTTTATCATCTATTTTTCCTCAGATTGGGGCCATAGTTTATTAAATCAAACATCATTCTGTATTGAAGACGACTTGAAACTAGCAATTGAAACCACAAATTCATTAGGGAAATGTTTACTGAGTTAACAAATCAAGTGAGAAGGAAGATGATTTTCTCATTGATTTCTATACAATCTGACTTCTTTTTACAGCCAGAAGAGTCGCCCCCTGCTGGCTATTTGAAAGAATGCAGGTTTATTTGCACTGGCTTCACTTTTTAAATCAAATCAAATCAGGTTTATTGTCATCTTGCTGTACATACACAGTATTACAGGCAAGATGAGAGAGCGTTTCTTCAAGATTATTCAGCCTGTACGTTTTGCAGAATGCACGTCTGCGATAAGACACTAAGCGTTCACTCTCGCTGTCTCCTGAAGGGGGCGCTGCGTCCATGCACGCCGCCATCACGTTGAACATGGTGAACCTCTTCAGGTCCTGGTAGGTCTTCAGGGACACAAAGACACACATGATGGTGTGAAGATGGTGAAGCTGCAGATGCTGCCCAGAGCTGTCTGTCTGTCTGTCCACCTGGAATAATGTCGTCCCCTCCAGCTGTATGTCCGTCTGGGATGTTGTCATGGAGCCATGTTGCTGTTAAAGCAAACACACAGCAGTCTTTCCACTCTCCGCGGGTTTCTCTCAGCAAACGTAGCTCGTCCAGTTTGTTGTGGATGGAGCGGACATTGGAGAGTAGGAGGACAGTCCTGCTGGTCTGGAGGGGTTAGCCTTTAGTCTAGCATGGATCCCGGCTCTCTTCCTCCTCCTTTGTTTACATTCGCACCATTTGCGCTTCCTTCTCTCTTGGGTAACTGCCGGCGTAGTTTCTGATCGGACTCTGTGTTGGTGTAGTATGTCCACTTCACAACCGATTGCCGCAATTCCAGCACCGTTCACTGTCCTGACACCCAGCAAAGTCTCCCGGCCACAAGTTTTGCAGGATGAATGTCTGGGATCGACAAGACATTTAAAATGTTCACTTTCGTTGTCTCCTGAAGTGGCCGCTGCGTCTATGCGTGCCGTTATCACCATGGCAACAGATCCAAAGGCTACGTCCATCTTTTCTATACAGTCTGTGGCAAAAACTCAAAATGGCATATTCTTTACCTATTCGTTTATCTAAAGGTTCCCTGTGTAATTTTTGACCTCCAGCCATCATATGGAGTTTTTAGGTTTCTGTTAGATCTCTGTGTACTTGTTTAATATTCACTAAGAACAATCATGCAAGTGTGATGTTTATGCAAGCAAAAAGAAGCAAAAAAACCCCCAAAACAACAACAACAACAAAAAAAGGACAACCACATGTAATATACCATGTCTGTATGCACATAACACTTAAATTATTATCAGGGAACTAAGTACATTTACTCTGATACTGTACTTAAGTACAAATTTGAAATCACTTTCGTTAGTATTTTCTTTTCATGCCACTTTCTACTTTACTTCATGAAAATTATCTAGCAGCTTTAGTTAATTCACAAATTTAAATTTTTGTACATAAAACATATGATGAACTTTTATGACATATTGTTGTAAATGAATATACCCAACAGCTTGTACAAGGACACCAGAAACTAATCGGCTAGCTAACTGAGAAAGAATTGGCAATTGTTTTGATAGTTATGTTGAATAATTGTAAAAGTGTTTGTCACTATTTTCAAACATATTTAGAAACCAAACAGTAAATTATTGGAGAAAAAATGATCTTTAGTTGTAGTTAATAATTCAAAATGAGTGCAACAGTAAAATCCTGCTTTTACATGAATGCCTAAGTATGAATATATGTCATGATATAATGTATAATAGTATAAAGCTCGCTTTTTTTCTGCATTGAGTAGTTTTACTCAAATACAGTGCAAGAGTACTGGAGTAAATATTATAATACATTATGCAGCAGTGTGCCAATAAAGGCGGGAAAGACCGAGACTGGATGTAAATAACAGTATCAGCTTTGAAAGAGATTCACGAGGAAGGAAAAGCATTTATAACATGTTAGACCTCAAAGATGTGCAAAACAGGAAGTGAACTGAAACATAACTTATGTTGGACTGAGACAAGACACTGACAAGAATTTGCATCTAGCTGAAACTAATTTGTAATCCCCATATATAAAGCAGACAATAAGCATAAGAATAAGCATCAGTATTGAATTAAAGTTGTCAATCTGACCTCCTAATTCATAGTAAAAGTAAAAAAAAGCTCAACACCAGTTCTTCTTTTGGCTCCGCTTTGGTCCCCACCAGCTAAATGTTTCACTAAGTTTAGCAGCGAGTTACAATGTTCCACTTTCCATTTAGTTACAATAATCCTGAACATATATATAATAAACAGAATGTTTTTTATTTGTGTATTTTTGTACAAGTGTTAAAAAAAAAAAAAGATTTCAGGTCCAAAGGGAAAATGTTTTTGTCTCATATATGCATTTATTTGTTAATAAATAATATTTTTCTATACTTCATGTTGTGTTTTCCTCTGTTGTTGTTGTTGTCAGGTCCAGTGTGTTTGTTTGATTCTGCCACCAGGAGGCACCACAGTCAGGAATTTGAACATCTGACGGATCAAATCTGAGTTAAATCTTTGGCTGCTAGTGAGTTTGTGTGCAGGATTTCAGGGGATGGTGCAAAGAGTAGAGAAGACAACTTCATTCACATCACAGAAGGGACTGAACTGCTAAACGGGGTTACTGGATGCTGTTAATGGCGCTTCTATATTTGCAGCAGAAGCCAATAAAACAAGCACAATGAGACCCAAAATTGAGATAAAAATGAGAAAAAGTAGGAGAGAAAGACATGAAATGGCCATAAAAATCAAAACGTCCCCAAAGAGATGTAAAATTACAACAGAGTCACATAGAGTAGTTAAGAAGAGATGCAAAGCCATCAAAATGAGACACAAAATGACTCGTCTTAGTGAAGTGCACACATTTTTGTCCCAGCTCAGTCATGCATCCAGACATGTGTTCTATCTTGTGACATTAATTTTGCTCTTATACACGTTTTTGTGAGACTGAACTGGTTGACAGAATATTTTTTGTTGCTTCAGGTGTTTGTATTTTAACAAGTGGCAGCTTGTGTGAAATTTAGTATTTTAAGAATTTTTATCCTTAGTTCAAGGTTTTCACGTCTTTGAAGATGTTGATTTGTGAAACTAAACTACATTAAAAGACAAATATTCTAGATTTTGACCAATTTTAAGATGAAGGTGGCAGTAAATAACTTTTTATGTTCAGATGTGTATTTTCTGATGCAATCACAAGAGAATCACTGAAGGCAACAAGCATACATAACTTTAACACTGTAAAAGTGAATGTTTTTAAACATTTTTAGAAGATTTGAAAAAAAAATTACTGTTGTTTTGCAGATTTTTACTCTACATTTTCACGGCAGAAAAAAGTCTTAATTCACACCTTAATGATAAAAATAGGCGTAATTGTAGGTAATATCCACATTTAAAATCTGTATTTTTACAGATCAGTTGTTTTACAATGTTTGTACTTGTTGCTGTATTTGAATGAGCCAGAAACATCTTTATCAGACATTTGTCATCGTTTAAAAGAAAAGTAGTGAATATTATTTTATCAATCTAGAGTAAGCACTAAAAAATCCATTATTAAACTGTCATTTTAAAGCTATCAGCTACATAATTACCATCAAAGACTAGTTATGTTATGATGATGGAAATATAAAATGTTCATTTAACTAAAATGCAATATTGTGAATAAATGAAATAAGATAATTTTATAGACTAAATTTGCCTTAAAATTCAAGGATAAATTTAGATTTTCCAATGGAATCAGTGTCCAGTGGTAGTAATGTTGGGTTTACGTCTCTCATCTGTTTTCCACTAAATGACCTTAAATTAAATGTTTTGCTCCAGTGATCGTCACATTTAGATGTGGTGTAGTCACAGATGGGGACTGTGTGTGTGTTTGCTAATAGAGGCATTAATTAGATTAAAGTCTAATTTCCTCAGCAGGTCAGATTGGCAGAGTTCCCAGACAGCATCAGAGGATAAACACTGTCACCAAGACCACACCAACACCCAGACATCACTCGTCTTTTACTCTCGTCGGTGGCCTTTTGCTGCTCTTCTTCAGCAGATTTCTCACTTACTCACACTCATTAATGAGTCAAATAGCTTTTTTCTTCAGCACAATGTGGAGTTGATTTGTCAGAGTTGTGGAGACAAATATTTCAGACATAGTAGGGATGGATTTGGAGCAATTCGCAGAAAAGTCAATCGGATTTATCCGGCAGGTTGTCCCGGCTGGTGGCACGAGTCATGAGTTCACGGTTAGTGCGCAGTGATGAACCTGCATGACAACTTCCATTCGGATTTGTCAATATTTGAGCAAATCTTGTCAGCTTCTTCTGGTGATTATGGGTCAAACGCATGGCACCGCAGACAGGGAGGTGACTCTTAAAAACATCCAGAAGCTCTACCGCAAGTTTACCTACGAGTGTCCGAGTGGAAATCTGCACCTGCACGAGTTCAAGAGGATCTTTGGAGTCAACAGCAGCTCATCAGAGGAAGAATCTGCATATATGGACAATTTGTTTCGATCCTTTGACACAAACAAGGTAATGTGTCTTTGAATGGCAGCAGGTATGGTTTGGAAACACATTGAATGGGGTCTGGGGTTCCTTCTCCAGGGAATTTTGGCTGTCAGGTCCTTCATTTCCTGCAACAATCTGTGCTTTTTTTCTCTATCACTGTGTTTTTCAGTATGAAACACTACATTTCCCGAATTCTGGTTAATTCTCATGCACCAATTTATGCTTTTTTCTGAATCACTGTGTAATTTAGTGATATTCTCGCAGTTTTTTCGAGTTTAAAGTCTGCTTCTTTGACATTTTAATTTCAAGAGGACAAATGTAGTTAATGCAAATACTGAGTTGGATGTAACACCTGTTTTCCCCCCAAAATCTACACCTGTGACATTTAAATATGGAGATCAAAGTGGAAACAGCAGACGGAAGATGGAATTCAAGTGGTACACTTATTTATTTTTCTGTATTATTTGATCAATCAGTCATCGAATGGTCAGTATTTGTCTCAGTCTTAATCTTGCTTCATAACAGACTCTTGTGGAAAGCAGGAGACGTGACTAACCCATCCATCCTCCTGTTTCTCTCTCAGGACGGTAAAATAGACTTCATGGAGTACGTTGCAGGCGTTCATATGATTCTTCGTGGAAAACTCGAGGACAAACTGAGATGGTCTTTTAAAATTTATGACGGCGACGGAAACGGCTGTCTGGAACGGGAAGAAGTAAAAAACATTCTCCATGTAGGTATTCACTGTCGTCAGAATCTCGTTTTCACACATTACAACACTTTTCTGCTGATAAAATGATTTATTTTAAAGTTTTCTGGAATTATACCGTCTAAACTACATTCGTTTTCCTTAATTCAGCTGCAGCTATTTTAATCTCTTTCTGGGAAGAGATGCTGTGATTAGTTGCTGTAATTCTGTGGGTGGAGATTTGGGACGAGCTCGACACTTTCCATTGTTTTGTGGGAAAGTTGGACCTTAAAAGATCTTTAAAGTTAGGTGCTCCTAATGTGGTGTTAATATTAATATTTGTTTAATCAGAAATCATTCCCAGTCAGTGTTTACTTTCATCACCAGTGTTTTCAATTCAGTTCAATTCAATTTGATTCAATTTTACTTGAATAGCGCAGTTTACAACATATGTCATCACTCAGCGCTTAACATAGTAAGGTATAGACCCTACACATTTGAACAGATAACCCAACAATCCAAAGTAGTCTTTGGACTGCCTTTGAGCAAGTGGTTGGCAATGGTGGGAGGGAACCCGGGATGTTTCTCTGTGGAGTTTGCATGTTCTCCACGTGCAGAGTGGGTTCTCTTCGGGTTCTCCGACTTCCTCCCACAAGGTCCAAAAACATGTTGAGGTTAATTGTTGATTCTAAATTGTCTGTAGGTTTGAATGTGAGTGTGCTTGGTTGTCTGTCTCTAAGTGTAGCCCTGTGATAGACTGGTGACCTGTCCAGGGTGTCCCCTGTCTTCACCCTAAGTCAGCTGGGATAGGCTCCAGCTCCCCCATGACCCTAGTGAGGATTAAGAGGTGTATAGATAATGGATGGATGGATGGGTGGTTTGGGTTGTTTCACTGTTCACTTTCATTGTCCGCTTTTTGTTTCTAGTTATTTGCTGGTGATGCTTTGAGTAGCTGTTTTGAGTATTTTCATTGGCTGTTTTCACTCATTGTCAATCTCTACTTTCAGTCATTTACAATTGCTGTTTTCAGTCATTTTTAGTGACTTCTTTTGTTTACACTGCAAAACTATTTGGTTGCACGACAGGCATAGATTTCCGTCGGAAGCAATACGTTCCACTTAATATTTAGAATACATGCATTTGATGTCTCAAAAAAACTAAGAAAAACACAGAGGACTTTTCTTATTTATTTTGAAAAGACACTATATATTTACTTGTAGATGTAACAATGCATCCGTGCAGAGAAAACAGAAATTGATTTATGAAACTTCATCGTATCCATGCGGTTTAGTTTAAACACCAAAACTACTTGATTAGATGTTGGTTGGCTAACATGCACCCGCTACACTCAAAGCTCCAATTTATTTTTAGGTTGCTGAGCCCTTAAAATACTTGAGCCTCACAGATAAACAGAAAAGAGCACCTACCAACAAATACAAAATAGAAAAATAAAGTTAGAACACTTGAGAATTTCAATTGGGTAAAAACAAGAATGAGTCTTACAAAGACACACAAGAGGGTTAAATTGTACATAATATGCTAAGAAGTCAGAAATATCATTATAATACGCTATATGTTGTCTCAGATAACATTTCGTTATCATTAACATTAATGTGGTTTGTTTTGTTGTTGTCGTTTCTCCCATCTGTTCAGATCATCTACACAATAAAGAGCCACAATGATGACAACGGCACTGACACTGTTGACGACATCTGTGACAGAATATTTAAACTGCTGGACAAGAACGACGACAGTGAGTTTCCTGTAATACAAAATAAAAGCTCTAACAGAGGTCATGCTGTTGATCTGCTGTTATGTGAGAGGTGGAATTTAAGCAGCACTCAACAGAATTGAAGTATGTTCCTTTCATGGAGCCGTTTAACTTCTTCTTCTCTACAATTATTACACAGCTGCAGGCTGAAAATTAAGATGCTGTGCTAAGTTCTCATGTTAAGTTAAACTACTTGTTCAGTTGAATGAATGTATAATAATGTAATTATTTAACTAGTTTTCAATGCAAAGGTGACAAACAGCTCCTGGTTCCAGCTTGTCAAATGTAATGATCTGTAGGTTTTTCTTTTTAATTATCTGAATAATTTCTTGGTATTTGTCAAAATCTTGGGGAAAACAGGATTATATTTGGGGGTTTCTGGCATTTTTAAGAGAGGGGAACAAAAATAAACCAAGTAACTGGGACATTTCCCTGAATAACCACTCAGGCTGCTGGGTGGCTGTATGTCTGGATGGTTGCTTGGACAAAATAAACATGATCTAGATGGCACTGCAGGCTCAGGACAATTGTTTAGGACATTATTTTTGAAAATTCTTATGAGCTTTTAGCCCATATTTAATCAATAATACAAAAATAATCAGGAACTATAAAAATACTCCTTAGTTGCCTTTCTCTAAGTAGCTAAAAACTAATTCCACCTTGATTAACTACAACAATAAAATCCTGATGTCACAACAAAGCATTGTTAGTAGCAATGATGAAGTTTGCAGATTGTGTACTTCAATAAAAGTACCAATACAGTGATGTAAAAATACTCAGTTTCATGAAAGCTTATGCATGAAGGACACTACTGAAGTAAAGAACATAGCTGCAAAATGTAAAGTATTCAAATAAAACCTTATTATGTTTTCCCTTGTGTTACATCTTCATCTCAAAGCTGCCAGATAAATGTAGTAGAAGAGAAAACATTTCCTCTGAATTATAGTAGAGTGGAATATATAAAATCGCAGAACACTGAAATGCTGAAGTACAGTGCTTGAGCAAATGCACTTAGTAACTATCCAACCCTGTTTTTCATTTAATTTAATTTCATTCATTTCATTTCATTTCAACCCTGTTTTGTAACCTTGTGTATCACTGTGTTCTCTGTGTGAATCGTCCAGGCGAGATTTCTCTGGAGGAGTTTATTGAAGGAGCTGAGAAGGACCCCTGGTTGATGGATCAGCTCCAGCTGGACATCCGGCCCCGAGACTGGTTCATTGAAAAGCAGGAGAAGATAACCTGAGCCGTGATTTACAAGTCAGTCTGAATCTTCCAACAAGACGTACCATCGTGTCCATTTTCTTCCTTGGGGGAGGAGAAGTCACATGCCATGGTGAACGAAAGCCTGAGATCTTTGGAGCTGTTGTCTGGAGATACTATCTGATCATACACCTGGCTTCTCACCCTTCATCTGGATGCTGTGAACGATTATCAGTCTTACACATATTCTAAAGCCTTGTTTATGCTAGATTAGACACAGACAGTCATGGACGCATAGTAGTTGTCATTACAGTACTTTTCTAGTCTGCAGGAGTCCCCTT
Source organism: Stegastes partitus (assembly GCF_000690725.1). Taxonomy (NCBI): domain Eukaryota; kingdom Metazoa; phylum Chordata; class Actinopteri; family Pomacentridae; genus Stegastes; species Stegastes partitus. The sequence goes on along the minus strand of NW_007578119.1, from coordinate 207,579 downwards.
GCATGATTCTGTTGCGTGCATGCGCAGTAGCACACACACACTACTGCCTTTGTAGCATGGTTGCAGTGCAGTTACATAAATTGGGCTGCACGCAGGCATGTCTGGAGGGATCCATGCATACTCACATGAACTTAAGGACCTGATGAAATTTATGCCATGCAGGACCTCACATACTTGACGAGCCTTGCAGAAAGTTTAAAGCCTTGATTATACTCTGCTGAAGTCACACAAACAGAAAGCTCTGGACGTTAGCTGATGTTGTCAAAATGCTGCTTTTCTTAGTCCAGTGTTTAGCATGTATGTATATATGTATATATGCATTGTTGCACAGATATAAAGTTTGGCCTGCACGTATACCTGTGAG